>NC_067398.1:574831659-574909159 GCF_016432865.1 Antechinus flavipes | reverse complement strand
AAAATTTAATTGGCTTTGCTGATTCCACTGCTCTAAATTTAGACCTTAACTTCTCATAATCTAGGTATTTTTTTTAAATACCCCTCTTTTCTCCCATCCACCATTAACAGAGGTTTTTGTTTTCCAGGAAGTCAGAGATTTCTAGGACCACAGACCATTTGGTGATTTAATTTTCTGATTGACACTAAGTTTCCCTCCCACTTCCTGAACTAACCTACAACTAAGAACTTTCCCTGAGATCCTATCTATTTGTGATAGCATGTACCTTGTCAGATGTAGGGTCTTCATTAATTTCAACTATCTGACCACAATTTTGACACCCAATAGTCATCTTTTTCCTTTCACATAAGTGAACCTTGAATCTCAGACTCAGACTAAGATCTTTTGCTAATATAATTTTGGATTTGAATATCCTTTCTCCATATAGATTCATGCGATTGAATGATCATTGATAAAATCACCATAGCCTATTGTTCCCATTGTCAAATCTCTCATGTTCCTCCAAATCTGTGTGTCTTCCTGGACTTGTTTCTGGTCTCTTGTTTGACTTAACCTTCTGCCACCCCCAAGCATTGACTATGATGGTTCACATGCCTCTTGGAAAAAAGCGAAAAGTCTGGATTACTCTTTTTTTACTTGCTACAGATGTTCTTTGATGAATAAAACACTTGGTTAACAGATTTTCTGTTCTTGAGAAGTTTTTTTTTTTTTTTCAAAGTATGGTGAGCAGACCTCCATGTGGTCTGTGGGTGGCCTCTCATAATATTAATGTTTCTAATACAGTAACATCTATATTGTTGTTTCTTGCACAGTATCATAACATATCCTTCATTAGTGTCTCATTAAAAGAATTGCCGTTCTTTCCATTTACTATGGAAAATAGTTCCACAAAGTAGGACATTTGATTCATGAAGTTTATTACCCTAACACAATAGAGTATATACCAATCAAATTTTATAACCATTGGTCTAAATAATAAGCAAGACATTCTATTTGTCAGGGACTTTCTGGGTTTTGATCTATATTGCTTCTCTGAGCATCCTCATCCAAGCCAGATGTAAGTGATGTGACTTTTTTGATGTTTATGCTTAATGAAATAGCTCTGGAAACATGTTCTAGCTCATAGAAATCTTCAATTTTTATCATGTCCCTCAGATCTAGTCACTGATCAACAGGAATTTAAAAAGATCAGCAGTTCAATTCAATTCAGTGAATTAGCTAAATGAATGAATGAACAAACCCACCTTTGATTTCACTTTATAGATAATTGATACAGAAACAGAAGCTATAGGAATTGTCAAGTTGTTTTGAAATGGGAAGTTAAGGGATAGAGAAGAAGTGCCACTGATAGAAATAAATCAAAAGAAAGAGATGATTTGAGAGGGAATAGACATTTGAGTTTGAAGTGTTAGCAGAGAACTCTGATGGTGATAATCAGCAGATAGTAGAAAATGTTGAAGATGAAAGGAGCATGGTACAGTAGAAAAAGCACTAACTCAGGGTCAGAGGATATAGGTTCAAATTCCACCTTTGACAGCTGTGTGATCTTGAGCAAATGACTAATTCTCCCTGAGGTTCAGTTTCATTCTTGATAAAATGAGGACAAGTGGTGAGCTGGATGTTTTCTGCGGTTACTTCTAGCTCCATGATCACTTTAAGAATAGGAGAAATGACAAAATTGATAATAAAGCTTGTAGAAAGTTAATATTTTAATGTCATTATGTCAGAAATGCAAGTATTTTCTTCATTGTTGCAAATTATAACTCAGGCATATATTTTTTTTCATTCTCTGTAACTCTCACTTATGTTCTCCCATACCTTCTCCATGCAGGCTACCCAAAGTTCTGTATGTCGGTTTTTCTCTCAGATTTTTTTTTTTTATATTTTTCATACATTGGTGACAGGAACTATTCATGTTACTCATCTATTTTTTTTTGCTTTGACTGGATAATAACCCTTATATTTTTCTCTTGTTTTAGAAGTTGTTAAAAAAGTTACTTCACATAGCATGACCTTTTCATTACCTTTTGAATCAAACACAATTTTGATTCTTCAACAATTTCAAGATTCAAAATCACACAGCATTACCAGGAAAACATTGATGTAATTGTAACACATGATCTGAAATTATCTCAATTCCCACTTGAACAGATGAGTTAGATCCTCAGAACATGACCTACTATATAGCCTGAGGGATTTAAAGATCTTTTTTCATTATCTGATAATAAAAAAGTAGAGATAAAAGGAAAATATCAATTTCATATGTCAAACTATATGATAAAGTGGAATCTAATCTAGTTATAGTTTAAAATATATTAGTAGAATAGGCAAGGAATAATTAGATATAATTTAATTCAATAATCCAGTGTTCGATAAATCTGAAAATATAAATTACCCAGGTAAGAACTCCCTATTTCAAAAGAATGATAGAACAGAAAAAGAATCTGACA
Organism: Antechinus flavipes; assembly: GCF_016432865.1. NCBI lineage: Eukaryota > Metazoa > Chordata > Mammalia > Dasyuromorphia > Dasyuridae > Antechinus > Antechinus flavipes. The sequence continues at coordinate 574,906,709 of NC_067398.1, read as the reverse complement.
AACTGTAAGTTTAGACTAAATTATTATGCGATGTTGCTGTTCAATTCAGTCATGTGAGACTCTTTGTGATCTTTTGGGGGGTTTTCTTGGCAAAGATACTGAAGTGATTTTTCATTTCCCTCTGCAGTTCCTTTTACAAATAAGGAAACTGAGACAAATGGGGGTCAGTAACTTTCCCTGGGTTATATAAATAATGTGTGTGAGACCTCATTTTAATTCAAATCTTGACTCCAGGTCATCCACTCTATTCACTATGCCTCTTAGATGCATATTATGCCATATACTATTATAAATTCAAAATTGTTACAAGGACTCAATATTAACGATCACATCATAAAACTTAGAAGAGAATCATATCAAAGATCTATCACAGCTAGGAGTATAGGAGAGAATTCTTAATTAAACATGGAAGTAGCAGCAATTGTAAAAAAAGAATTAGTAATTTTGGTGTCATGAAATTGTATAACTTTAACACAGACATAATAACTGATGCTAAGATAAGTTATTGTCACCTGGGCAAAATAATCTTTGAATCAAATATATCTTCTAAAAGTCTAAAATCTAAGAAAGATAACTAACAGAAAAATATAAGATTGAATATCATTCCCAATTCATAAGAGGTCAATTTGGAGTATGAATAGTTTTTGAAAGACAAATTGCAATCTATAAACAGCTACATAAAAATGTTCCAAATCTTAAAATATAAGATAAGAAAATAAAGGACAATTCTGAGGTTTCACTTCATACCTACAAGCTGTCAAAGATGATAAAAGATCAGAATAGCTAATTGTGGTTGAATTGTAGATATTCTAATGCACTGCTGGTGGAGCTATAAATTAGTCCAGTCCTACTGGAAAAACAATTTATAATCATCTTAAGAAACTAGGTAAAATGTCCATACCCTTCTACTCAGAGATTCCATTATTTGGCATAAACTCCACGTAGATTAATTTCATAAAGAAAGTTTCTGATACATTAAACAATTTATAGTCACACTTTTTGTAGTAGTAAAGGCCCAGAAATAAATTAGATGACTATTGATTAAGAAATTTTAAAACTGAGGTATATGAATGTTTTGGGCTATTATACTATAGAAGTATGAAAACTGATAAGAATTGATGTTAAGTGGAGTTAGCAGAGTTTGAAAAACAATACACACAATCTCTACAACAATGTAAATGGAAAGAAAAATGTAAAAAAATAGTTTTAATAGAAGGTTGCCAAAAATAATGACCCATCTGGATCCCAAAGAAGAGATATGAAAAGATACTTCTGTTTGTTTAGAAGTGAAGGATTGTGAGTGTGGAACATGGCATGGCGCATCAGATTTTTTGCAATATGTGTTTTTTCTGAACTTTTTTTCTCCTACTCCTTTTTTGGTAACTGTAGTTATTTGGAATGGTTCATCATTATGCAATAACAAATATATCATAAAATTAAATCTAACCTACTATTTTTAGTCTCCTCAAATTTAGACACAAATAATTATCTATCTGCTGTGTCTGTTTTGAAGACAGGTAAAGCTTCACTAATGCAATGAATTGGCCATCTAGCTGCCATTTTCTGGAGACAGAAATTCCAGATAGATAGCTGGATAGATAGATATAATTGGATTACTGAAAATGAAGGTGGCATAGTGGATAGAAAGCTAACTTTAGATTTAGAAAGACCTGGGTTCAAATCCTTACTCTGACACATACTGTGTATCAGCCTGGTAAATTATTTAATCTATCTGTTTCTTAGTCAACCCTTCAAACTTCTAAGGTTCAGAGAGTTAACAGCCTATATTGATGAGGAAGTTCCTCACCAGGACTTTCATATATCAATGAAATCAGAAATCAAGTAAAATAAATAAACCTAGATTTGTTAGTTTCTTTTATGCAAAACTAAATCTCACTGAGGAGGTCCTACAGTGTTTGAGGAATTGACGTAATCATCATAATATCATCCACACAAACAGTCAATGTGGAAGACTTCTCTAGGGAATCTCTCTTTATTTGGAATATAAGAAATCATCTACTATTGGGGTAAATACCTTTGATGGACACACATTTCTCTGTTTTATGTCTCTCTTTATATTCAAAATCAGAGGGTTATTGAATGCTATTGCTTCAGTTTTAATTCTTTTAAAATAATTATACTTTATTTTAACATTCATTTTTAAAAATTTTGAGTTCTCAATTCTCTCCCTCCTTTCAGTTCTTCTCCCATCCATTAAGAAAGCAAACAATATGACATCAATTATGCATGTTAATGTGGTTTTATGTATCAAGAAATTTTGTAAGATATTAATATAAGAGAATCTAAAATCTTTATGGATGAATTTTGTATAAAAATTAAAAACAGAAGAATCTCATTCATCCATTCATTTATTTTGTTAACTTCATAAAGAGATTTCTTTAGCTACCATAAGCCAGTCATAGATATTCTTACCATTTACCAGTGGTTCACTATTGTTTACTTTGACACATGTGTCAATGTTTTTGGCATTGAACAAAATAACAAAGGTACCAATCTTAACTCCTAGGCAGAGCAATATATAGTGTGATTTAAAGATGTAGTTAGCTACAGAAAATTCTGAAAAACCTTTTCCCTTGTTATATTTTCATCAAGAATATTCTCATTTTATATCTCTATATATTATTTTATAATAATTTTATAAAAATAATAGATATAAGGTTAGCAATTGATGTTATCTTAGTTATATATTTTTTTGCTACTGATATTTCAATATTAACTTCATTCTTTTGATATCATCTTCTCCTCGAGATAGCTTGTAAAAAATGATCCCTTAATGTTTTCAAAACTGTCACCTCTAACAGAGATTTCCTCTATACATATTTGATTTGGTGCAGTCACTATTCCCTATTTCATCATTTTAAGAGTTTTCCTACTTTCTCATACTGTCTGGCACATCATAGATGATTGTCGATTGACTCAAAGGCTAAGACAGTCAAATCCAAATGTGATGATTCCACTGTCATTACTGTTGAAAATCAATCCTTCAAGAAGCCCAAATGAATCATTTTCATTTTATTTTTGGATTAGTTTGATGCTTATGCTAAGGTTTCTGTGGACTTATTATTGTCTCCTATTCTTTTTGCTGGTTTGTGAAGGTAATGGTACTGATAATTTTTAGCTCTATTAAATTAAATGCAATACTTTTAAAGTCCCCATTATCTGCTATGATATATACGTGAGGTGCTAGAGATACAAAGACAAAAACAAAAACAAGTCTTATACTTAAGGTATTTATTTTCTACTGAGGTATATTCTATCTTCCTTCATTATGAGTGAATTTGTATTATAAATTGATAATTTATATTATCATTGTCTCTACACTTGGCAAGATCAAATATTTGCTAGTCAATGTGTGTGTGGGGGGTGTTGTTTGTTTTTTTAGTTCGTTTGCTTCCTCATTACTGTGATTTCCATAAATTAACTAGGCAGCTAGGTCATGCAATGGATAAAGTGCTAAATACGGAATCAGGAAGACTCAAGCTCTGAAGTTCAGGTATGACCTCAGACACTTATCAGGTGTATGACATTGAGCAAGTCACTTAACCCTGTTTGCCTCAGTTCATTATCTATAAATGAGCTGGAAAAGGATTGCAAATGACTCTAGTATTTTTGCCAAGAAAACCACAAATGGAATCATGAGGAGTCATACATAATTAAAAAAATGACTGAACAATGAACAACAATAAACTAGATAAAAATTGGTACTGAATGATGATAGTCAAAGTCCACATCTTTGCTTCTTTCCATTTTTATTTTTCAGTGCTTATGGTTCATTTTAAATGGAAGGGCTAAAATTATTGAAATTGCATATATTCTCTTCTCAGTTTTATCTTTTCTTTGGATTTTGTTGGATTTGCTCCATTAGAAAAAGATGATGGATTATTGCTGTTCTCCTACATGCTCAAAGAAGATCAAAATGACATCCCTATATTGGGGTCAAGGTACAGTGTGTCTGACTATGGCTGATCAGACCAATGCAAGCTTGCAAGACTCTTTCATAGGTGGGCCATATGAACATTTGAAGTCACTATGTCTCTAAATTTGCATATCTCATGTTTTCTTTGAGCCACTGAAATTTTGCTTTGTTCATAAAACACAGTGTCTTCTTTGATGTGAGCATATCATATTGAGCCATCCTGTGCTCTCATTAGTTGGCTAACTGAACAGACAGATTCTGAAGTACAAGAACTAGTTTCAAATTACACCATACTAGAGCTAGAAGAGATCTCCGAGAACATCGTCTAATCCTCTCATTTTACAGGGGATGAAAATGAGCTCCAGGAAGATCAGATTGTTTGCCTAAGGTCACACAGGTAGTAAACACTGATGTATTTTGAAAATTCTTTCATACAATTTTTCTTCTTTCTTAATTTTTATTTGTGGTCACCAAATCTAGTGCTTTCTAACATGTTTTTGGAAGAAGGAATGCATGATGTGCAAGGCTTTAGTGTTTTGATTAGATTATAAATATCTGTTCTCTTTAATTTCTTGCAATTTATCCATATTTTCAAGTGCACATTTTGTCACCCTTCTTGGGATTCACCTTTGCATTGAGATCAAAAGCTATTAAGAGATAGATTCATTGAGTGTGAAGGATCTTAACTTCAGGGAATTTGTTCAACTCTTTATCTTTTGCAAAAGAGGATGGTACATGAGTGGTAATTATTTTCATGGTGATCATTTTGTTTATGCTCATCACAGACTTTGTAAGATAAGATGACAAAATGTTATACAAAATGCTGTTTTTTAAAAAAATATATTCTTTGTAGTCTCAATGAAATCACCTGTATCCAATGTCACATTGACGGTAAATGTCAAAAGTGGCATTTGAATCTTGGTCTTTTGACTCTGTAGTCAGTACTCATTCTATTATATCACTCAATCAAATCTAGGTGACCTGAGTTCAAAATAAATACTCTTTCTAATTCATATATTAGAGTTAGAATATTTGCAAAGCTTTGAACTAGGGAACTCTTATTCAAACTTTAAGCAACATGACATTGCCTAGATAACCACATGTAACCTATTTAATTTCTTTATACCTCATTTTAAAATTAGAAGGGTGGGCGAGGTGACTTCTAAGATCTCTTCCTATTCTGAAAACTTACAAGGTAGATTTTCCCTAATTTTGATGACATATTTCCTTCCTAGTCATGTATTTACCTTCTACTTAGTGCAATGGCATTTTGAACAAAACAAAACAAAACATGTAGACAAAAAGTATATTGGCAAGACATTTCGCCTTCTCCTTAAGCTAAAGAGATGAGAAGCTACAATATCTAATGTTTAAAACCTTAATTTAAACAGTATTTTGTGACCTTTTTTGGCAACTTATTCTAATATTCTACAACCCTCCTATGAAGAAGACAACTTTCTTAGGTGTAACCTGATCCTCCTTCCTATGTGTTTTCTGAGCATTCTATGAATTAACAGTCAAGTGAAGGCAAATCAACAAGCATTTAAACACCTACTGTGTGAGTCAGCACTATGTTAGGCATTGGGGATATGAAAAAGGACAAAATCAATTCCTCAGGGAGTTTAGTGTCTGATTGGGAAATGACAATGAAGGTTGTATGTATAATCTATATAAATACATAAACACACATGTATATATATGCCTCCAATTTATCATACATATAGTACATATATATATTAAAAGAGCTTTTCTTCAATGTATCCTCTATATACATATGTATATATGATACACATATGCACAAATACCAAACACATATATAATATATTATGTATATTTATATGCATATAAATATACACACATATATTGCATACACACATAAGTATACAGAATAAATTAAGTTAAAGTACTAAATTTGGGAAGGATTTTTACACGATGTATTACTTTAATTGAAACTTAAATGAAGTACTCTGTTTCCTTGGTTCCTCTTAAAAAGGAGAAAAAATGTATTTTTGGTGACTTTAGATTTTCCACCCTACAGTAAGAGGACCATTCTTAATGTCCATAATGTCTTTTTAGCTCTGTGATTCTGAGATAGCATATCATCACTTATCTGATTGATTGACTGGAAGATGGTATAATGCATGTCTGTCTGAAAATGAAAAAAAAATCACCAACTTTCTTTTTCTGCACATGTTATGCTAGTGCTGACCTTGATCCCCTACCTATCATAGTTCACTATGTAACCCTATTTCCTGAATAAGTCTTCCCCACCCCCAACTCATGTCCAGAAGGCCTTACATATTATCTTCAGGCTGGATGGATCCAGTTATAAGATCCATTAATACTTTCAGTATTGGCTAATATGTTTGTCTGATCTTGCATTTGAATGCATTTCTCTAATATCGAATTCCCAAATTGTTTTAAATTCTCCATTAAGATCATTTGGGGTATTTAAAAATGCATGATGGCTTGATGCCTTCTGATGGGAACCTGTCAGTCACTACAGACAATGGCAGTTAGGTGCTCTGATGATGAGTATTTGACTTAAGTATAGTCTTCAGTGGCCTGAGTGATCCCTTAACATGTCTCTAGTTTAATGCTTTTATCAGCTAATCCAGTCTGAAATCCAGTCAGCATTGTTTTGTAATGGTGTAGTGGACTGCTTTGGATAAAACGGGACTTCTTAAGCACTTTTTCATGAGAACAAGATGAGCATAAGTCTTTTACCCTGATCTTCCAACTAGTATCTGAAATTCAGTCTATAAATGAATTTGGTATCTAAATCAAAATAATCATTCAAAAATTAGAAGGGTTGTGTGTGTGTGTGTGTGTGTGTGTGTGTGTGTGTGTGTATAACCTAGATAAATATACTATTAAATTGAGAAAATGCCTTTTCTCTTTTACAAGGTAGCTAGATGGCACAGTGGATAATGTGCCAGCCCTAGAGTCAGGAAAGCTAATATTCAAATTCTGCCTTATACTACAAAATACTTACTAGCTGTGTGATTACAATGGGTATACCACTTAACTACTATCTGCCTCAGTTTCCCCTTCTGCAAAATGGAATCGAATAATTTTTTCATTTTAGGATTTTTGTAAGGATGAAATGAAGTTTGTTAAGTGTTTTGCAAATCTTAAAATACTATGTGAATGATACTTATTATCATCATTATTACAATTGAAGCCAAAAGGCAGTCGTATTTAAGGGGGGAGGTCAGGAAAAAGTAATTAAGTAGGAATTGGTCTGCAAAGATATGAAATAACTATTCCTGAGCCCAGAGGACTGGTAAAAATGGGTTTTCAGTTTCTAAGTTGTTTGAAATAAGGACAAAGGGAAATACCATTGAATCTTAAAATATTTGGCTTAAAAAACCTTTCCTATAAAATAAAAGCAAAAACAAAAACAACCATCTCTCTATTTTCTGTTGCACATATTATAGAAAGCTTTTTATAGCTATTTACCACAACAAAAATAAAGCAATGCAGTTGGTAGAAATTCAGTGTCTCTCTCTCCCCCCTCATGCTGTGATAAATTTATGGTTTCAGGGAATCTGGATTAAATAGAAGTTTTCTACATTTGGGTCTTGGGTCAGTAGGTAGAGATGTGGCAGTAGGGAGAACAATCGTGATGGAGGATGTGATCAAAAGAAGATATTCCACTGTAAAAAAAATACTATCAATATTTTGAATAGGATAATGGAAAGTTCTGGACTTAAAGTCAAGAGAGTTTAAATCTTGGAATATTTTCCAAATATTTGACTCATCACCCAACTCTCTGAGCCTCAGTTTGTCAGTATGTAAAATAGGGACAGACAACATCCATTGTAACTACTTTGCAAGATGTTTGTGGATACTAATCTTGTGGAGTAGGGAAAAACTCCTTCCTTGCCTCCGAAGTTAAAGAATCCATTCAAATTGCACCTCTAATTTTTTCTTCCTTTCTGACCTTAAATAAGTTATAAAAAATTCCTGGGCTTCTGTTTCATCATTAACAAAACAAGAGAATTGAATTAGATTATTATATCTGACTTCCCTTCTTTCTCATTCAACTTTCTGGCCCTTACTTCCCTATGTGTTATTTCTCATGTTAGAATATAAATTTTTTGAGTGAAGGGGCTATCTCACTTTTGTATTTTTTATCCCCCATTTAACCACAGTACTTGGTACAGATAATGTAGATTTAATAAATATGAATATATAAAATATAAATGAATGTTTAACAAAATAAACTTAATAAATGATTTCAATTAATTTGTACAGATATGATCCTATTACCAATGTGAAATTAATATTATTTCATATGGATTGTGGTCAATTGAGTGAAACATAACCAAAATTTTACATAGCATCCATTTTAGTTTCTATTTCCAATCCTTAATTGATATCATTGATATACTAAAGTTGGCATTTTATTATTGCTTCTCTGGAAAATGAGTTCTCTATTGTTTAAAAAGAAAAAAGTCAAAAGTTATAGGGAGACTGCATGTAGCTAGAAGATTTTTCCTACTTTTTTTTGAAACTGCACAAATAGATGCAAATTCTTTTCAAGTGAATACAATGATCTAGAAATGCAGAACAAATCAGATTTAACCTGATGCCTTTGCTGAACTATAGCTTTTAAGTGTCCCCACATAGATCTATTTCCCACCAGAGGTGGGCTTCTCCTTCTTATGCATCTCCCTCTACATTTTGCAGCTATGAAATCTGAAGCTAGAAATGCTAAATGTTTTACCCAAGGTCTGGAGTGATTCAGCAATACCATGCAAAGAAAAGGAACTGAGATTCCTGACACCTACGCCTGTGTTCTGACCACTAGACAGAACAGCCTCCTTATTACTCTCATTTTGAAAGAGAGACACTTCCGTGGGCACAATAAAGCTCTCAGGCATGGGTTTGGTGTATTATATTCCACAGCAGGGCTCCTTTTCATCCTGCAGGGAAATAGTCTTCCATTATAACCTCAACTCCAGGCAGAACACAGTTAAGGACTGAATTAAGCTATTGCCCACAATTGCAATAAATTGGATGCAATGTCTTTTCGTTTCTTTTGAAGATATAATGACAATACATAAGACTTACTTGAAGTGGAACAAATGTACTCAGCAGGCCGGCGGGAGCATAAATCTGTCTCTGACAACTGTAATAGAGCAAGGCGGACTGCTGCTTGTTAATCAAAAGTTTAAGTCTTAGCCTGAATAACCAAATTCGATTGATTCTCCTCCCCCCCCCCCCATTTTTAAAGGCCCAAATCAAGCCTGAGATTTAGATTCTCCTACAGACTTGACACTGTTCCTCTTCTTTTTCTTTTTCATCTCTCCTCCTGTTGGCTCATCTTTAATGTAAATGTACCTTATGGATTGTTGAACTTTCTAGAGACTCCTGCTGTGTTGATTAATTGCTAATGAATGCTAATGAAGGAGTGAGGTGAATATACACTATGATGTATTTAAGTGATGATTGATTAGGTTTAGCATTAGCTGTCAGGAGAGTACTTACCACATGCACAACAAGTCCATAAATATGCACAGGATTGTTAGTCGACTCCCCCATGACTCTTTCTGGTCTTTTAAGTCAAGCTCTGAGGTTCATTGCAACAGGGAAAGGACTGCCCTTTCAGGCTTTTATAACCAAAGTGAATTCTGCCCTTAGAAAAGATAGCACCTTTTCTAACAGATTTTAATGAAACATTGATGATCAGTGACTATTTACTTGTCAAAATGTCACTCCGCGTGTGTGTGTGTAGGTATGTGTGTGTTTTAAGAAAAAGTTAACTTCTAGAAAAGCTATTCCTGGTATTTCTTTCCCATTCAAATTACGCCTAAGTTTTGCTTCATTTCATTGCTCACCTACTACTCAATGATTATTTCTTTCTTCTGCCCACAATGTCAGTAGTCTAGAAAAAGAATAAAAATGAAATTATCCCAGATATCTGCACACTGGTTTCTCATACATTAAACCATCTGGAGGCCTGACTGGATTTTCATTTTTCATAGAAATATTCAGATAACAGGATTCTAGATTTAGAGCTGGAATGGACACCAGCAATTCAACTCTGTCATTTTACTGATGAGCAAAGACAGACTCAAAGAACCTGATTTGCCCACTATCATATGGAGAATAAGTGGCAAAGCTGATTTTTAAACTTAGATCTTCTGGCTTTGAAGCTAGAATTATTTCTCTAGATTAAACCCCCTAGATTCTCTAAATTAAACTCCCTCTAGATTCAATTCCCTAAACAAAAATATCTCACATAGATAAGGAACAATCTCTTCTATGGGGGATCCTTGGAATTCTTTCCTATGCAATGTATTGATATTGTACATAATATTCTGGGTGATGGCCATAGAATTAGTTAGACTTCACTGATCACTAGTTCTTGTGTTAATTTACCCTATATATTGAATTTGCATAGACTTCCTATATATTGATAATTACAATAAGCAATTCATGTTTTTGCCTTCCATTCATTTTATTTCCTGGATTAGAAGTGACCTCAGAGGCAGCAAAATGAATGGGCATCTAGCTTTGATATAAAATGGCACCTAAATGCATGGTGACAAGTTTGGATTAGATTGCTTTGGAGTTCCTTTCATATTTGGAGAATATAATTCTGAAACCATATCTTTTACCTTTTTCCCACTTTAGATTCTTCTCTAATTGAATTTAACAAATATTGAGAGTCTACTATACAAGCCACTTGAGATCTGACTTTAAAAAGAAAAAAAAAGTCATCATTCTCAAAGAGCATATGGTATATCATTATATCATTTTTTTCATCTTGTCAAGAAAATTGCATATATTCTATTGTTTGACTAAGTGATTTTTCTTTTCTATCTTTTTTTGCTTTCCTCTATATAACTTTATTTTTGAAAGTTTTGTTGAATAAAATTGTTGAATAAATTTCTAACTACTAAACTCAAGACTTTTAATACTGTATGTCTCTTGCCTATTCATAATTGTAGCATTAGGCTGTTTTCCATTACTCCATTTTCCTTTTGCTATAATATATTTAGTACTACCTTTGAAATACTACCTGTATATTATGAAATAAAGGGCAATCTTATTGTCAGCCCATGTCAACCTCATACTCAATAAATTCCACTGACTATCACTTTGGAATTAAAAAAAATTTTCTCTATTTAGCTTTCAAAGCCCTTTAAGTCACCACTTTTCCTCCCACGTTTTCCATCTTGTTATACCTTTATGTCCTCCCACATACTCTTGATCCAGTGAGACTAAATTCCTGGGTGTGCCATGAACAAGACACTTCATCTTTCAGCTCCAACCATTTCCTCTGGCAGTCCCTGATGCCTGGAATGCTATTCTTCCTCATCTCCATCTCCTGGCTTCCCTAACTTCTTTCAAATTGCAACTAAAATTCTACCTTCCATGGAAAGGCTTTGCTGATGCTTCTTAATTCCAGTACCTTCTCTCTGTAGATTATTTCTTATTGACCTTGTATAGAGCTTCTTTGTACAGTTAGTTTTATGTTGTCTCTCATGTTTGAGAGTAAACTCTTGAGGGGCAGTCCCTGGTCTTTGCTTTTCTTTGTATACTTTTGTGTCTGGCACATAAGATAAGTTTAATAAGAACTTATTGAATGATTGACTAGTAATCCTACCTTATTTTTGTATGTAAAGAAAAGTTATATGTGACAACCAGACTACATCACAGTTTCTAACTAAATATTGCACTAATAACTTTGGAGTCAAGTACATCTGCCAAATTAAATATTAAATAACAACAGAAGGAGAGAGTATGATTAACAGGTGTGAGATCTTCCTTCTCAGATGAAATTTGAAAAATAGATGAGTCAATGAGGTGTAAAGATTTCAGGTAGCAGAAATTCTTAAGGAGGTTCTGAATTAAAAAAAAAAAAAAAGACAGGTCAACCCCATATCGTACGTAAGTGTGACAAGTTGTGATTTAGAGAAGTGATTGTAAAGAATGTTATCATAACTAGAGCAGTGGTATCAAACTCCAATAGAAATGGGGGCTGCTAAACTGTACATGGCAGCTAGGTGGGGCAGTGGAAAGAGTACTGGGCCTAGAGTCAGGAAGACTCATTTTTGTGATTTCAAATTCAGTCTCAGATATTTATTTTCTCTTGAACTCTAGGTAAGCTACTACCCAATTTCTCTCAGTTTCCCCATTTGTAAAATAAGCTAGAGAAGTGAATAGAAGTAAACCAGTATCCTTGCCAAGAAAATGCCAAAAAGGGTTACAAAGAAACAGACATTAACTAACTAAACAACATGAGGAACTTCATATTTATTTAGAAAATAACATATTAATATTTTGTTTTTATTTATTTTGTTAAACATTTCCCAGGTACATTTTAATATAGTTTTGGCCATATTCAGAATATTAAGAGTAGTGTGTCACCTTTGAGCTAGAGCATCAATGGAGAGCGTAGCAACATAGCTGTGAGGTTTGAAGAACATTGATATTCTCTCTTTTGGCTTTCTTTATTTTATAGATGAAATTGTGGCCTAGAGAAGCTATGACTTTCTCGTGGTCATATATAGTGAGTCATAAAGATGCTATTCAAATTCAAGCCTTTTTGATTCCAAAATACAGCACATTTTCCCTAGGGCCATCTTATGTAGAAGCTAAGAAATTGCATATTTTCATTTTGAAGGCCCAGGTAAGCACCGGTAGGAACAGGCCTTTATTTATTTTTTAATTAATAGAAGTCTATGTATATAAAAGAAGAAACTTTATGTAGAGGTGGGCTTTATGGAGAATGGTTTTGCAGGTCCAATAAAGTAGCAAGAAGAAAACAGAAGAAGTGGATACCAGCCAATATTTACCAGAGATGCCTATTGACTCACCAAGCATAATTGTTAATGTGTAAATAACTACAGAGTTGTTCTGAGAAAAGGAAAGTGAATTTGATGGGTTTATGTTCACATGGTTTTAGGATTTTTACCCTCCAGGTAGAAATTTAATTACAACTTTTAAAAATTATTGATTTTTAAAAAATATATATATAAACTATAGGAAAACCTGGGAATTAGAAGGATTCTTCTTTGTATAAAGCATTTGGAGGCAATCAATTGTTTGAGTTTATTGCCTCCATATTAGAGGACATTAGCTATACAGAGATCCTACCTCTGCACTTCATAAATTCTTCCATGGACCTCTCCTTTAGCATTTCTATCCATAGTTCAGTCAGGAAAATTAATATCTTCTCCCTATATTAATATACATCCCTGCAACCTAGTGACTCACAACACATGCTGTCTAGTTGCTAAAAAGGCATATTACACACAGGCAAAAAACTGATATTTTGTTAATAGTGAAACTCAGTTAACAAGTCTCTCCCTCATTATCCCACTTGTCACATTCTGGGGTGTTATTGTCTCAGACTTCTCATTAGCAGATCATTAGTATGCTCTCCTATATAACATGTTTGTTTTTTAAAGTTAGTCTTAAAGGTCTACTAACAAAATTACACTATGTACATTTTATAGAACTTTTATCTGAGGAAGCCTCATTGGTATCTCCATTGAAATGAGTTGTAAATCTTTTTTTAATGAGTAACTCAGCAATTAGGAACCTAAATTCAAGAGGATACAAATAAATTGTAGAAGAGACAGAAAAAGAAATGATTGGATAAAGAATGGGGGAGGTTCCTCATTAAATTCCTTCTCAGTACTCACTTATTAGTTTCTAAATGCCAGCAGACAAATGAGAGAATAAATGGAGAGAAGTGATTGAGGAGGATGGTATGTATGTGTAAAACTTGATTGACTAACTAATCTAGGTAAATCACAATATTTAATTTTGGTAAAGTAGTTATGGACTGAACTGGTTTTATAGTTTCGAGATTTTACCTGTGGGTAGATTTACATATAGGCTATAAAGTAAGTAGATATGTCTGCAAGTGTCCTTTTTATATTATCAGTAACTTTCCCAAGTACTGGACCAGAAAATAGTTATAGAATGATAGAAGCTTAAAGGAGCTCCTTCAACCCTCTCCATTTTTCAGATCATCTGCCATGATCTGAAAATGGACAAGATAGAATGCCTTGAGAAACTATTCTGGACATGTAATGGATAGAATTAGCAAAGGAGGCCATCAGCAATGTCTGGGTAGCTGTATTTCCTGAGAAGTTGCTACCACACTCTGCTATTAATATTGTCAAAGGTCTGTGTTAGAGCAAGAAGAGTCACGTACAGCAGATGGTACTTTTCACATGCCTTTTCCTGAGGCTTATGGAGAGTAAAGATCAAGTCTGAGGAAACACATCCTACTCTGTAACCATGCAGACTCCTCAGAAGAAATGTATTTTAACGCATGAGGCAGGAGCCAGTTGAAAGGATTCTTGCCAGAACATTCTCAAGAGTAGATTGACAGAAGATCATCCAAGATATTTTCCCACTCCAATCTGTCACCCTTTGTCTTGCACAGAGGGATGATAATTGTGGCAAAGTGTCACACCCAAAGATATAAAATAGCAGTGAAAAACAGTTAGAATCAGAAAATCAAATGGATGGAGTGAAGGTCCTAATCATCTGATCCAGGTCATAAATTTCAGGTAGTTCTCTAACTAATTCTTGTAAACAGATGATTATCTCATATTCTAAAATATTTAAACTCAAGCTCCTTTAGGGCAAGGATTATTTGTTTTTTGTTTTTTGTATTTCTTCCACTCATCATAGGGCTAAGCACATATATGTGCATAATAAATGCTTTTCACACACTCATACACTCCCTACCATTTTTAGTATGTCAAAACTGAGATTTCATAGTTAACATAACCCATTTTAAACACCTGATAATTAAGTCCATCTTTATATCTGGTCAAATCAATAAAATTCTCTCTTAAGTTCATTGCCCCTTGTTCCCTCTCAATAGAGAAGAAATTAAGAAAAGCATTTGAATCACATGCTTATTGAATTAGACTCTATCTTGCAGCTTGTAAGGCTCACTTGATACCAGGACATGATGGGGCATTTGGAGGTGCTAGGGAAGAATTAGGACAATGGATGACTAGCTTCCTCTGGGATGTGGCTATACTTCCTTGACGCATGGCTTCCCCATGCTTTAATGTGGCCCTTGTGGATTTTGACAGTGACAATATGAATGTTTCACAGGCACTAAGAGAGTACTGATGCCTTGTTTCTCACCTGGGACTTGGGGTGGGTGAACACATTTCAGTGACCCATTGGAGGGACCACCAATGGGGAAAAGGAGGAATACTCTAGCTAAACTTGGAAGATAAAGGACACAAGGGCTGTGTCTGACTAGGGATCAACGCTCCCTGAAATTAGAGATTCCAATGAATAAATCATTTATTAAAGATTTATTATATGCAAAGTTTCAGCCCCTGATCTCAATGAGTTCACATCCTAAGGGGTAGAAAAGGAGGGAGTGCTTTCCAAATGGAAAGAATGGTCTGAGCAAAGATACAGAGATGGGAGAGAAAATGTTGTAAATAGAAAAAATCAATTAGGACAACATGGGTAGGACACAGGGTATATACCCTGAGGCAGGAGCCAGTTGAAAGGATTCTTGCCAGAACATTCTCAAGAGTAGATTGACAGAAGATCATCCAAGATATTTTCCCACTCCAATCTGTCACCCTTTGTCTTGCACAGAGGGATGATAATTGTGGCAAAGTGTCACACCCAAAGATATAAAATAGGATAATACTAGGATTATTTGGCAAGTCTGAGAAGGATTGGAGAATCCTTTGAATATTATTAGATAAATCCTCCTCTCATAGAGAGAAGAATTATACAGACATAAGAGCAATCTAGTTAGAATTCTATCTTCTTACTTTTATACATATATGGGCTATCTATTATATTTTTTAAAAGTCATATCTTGTATCTATTACGATGCCAGATAAAAGAATGAATGAGTGCTTTACTTGGAATCAGGATGAACTGAGTTTGAATCTTGCCTTGTATACTTATTAGTTGTGTGATCTTGGGCAAACCACTCAGTTTTCTTCTTTGTCACATGTGAATAATTATAGCACATATTTCTAAGGGTTGTTTTGAGGATAAAATGAGATATCTGTTAAATACTTTGCAAATTTTTCAGCACCAAATGAAATGAGCAGAACCAGGAGATCACTTTACACTTCGACAACGATATTGTATGAGGATGTATTCTGATGGAAGTGGATTTCTTTGACAAAGACTCAGTTTCAATTGATAAATGATGGACAGAAGCAGCTACACCCAAAGAAAGAACACTGGGAAACGAATGTGAACTATTTGCATTTTTGTTTTTCTTTCCAAGTTGTTTTTACCTTCTGAATCCAATTCTCCCTGTGCAACAAGAGAACTGCTCAGTTCTGCACACATATATTGTATCTAGGATACACTGCAACATATTTAAAATATATAGGACTGCTTGCCATCTAGGGGAGGGGATAGAGGGAGGGAGGGGAAAAATCGGAACAGAAACGAGTGCAAGGGATAATGTTGTAAAAAAATTACCCTGGCATGGATTCTGTCAATATAAAGTTATTATAAAATAAAATAAAATATAATATAAAAAAAATCTTTCAGCACCATTTAAATGCTAGATATTTTTAATATCATAGGAAAATCAAAGGATTATATATTTAGAGCTGGAGGAAGCCTTGGAAGTCATTGAGTCCTCCTCAAACTTCTCATGGCTCCCTCTTCTATTTTCCCAGCTGAAAACTTCTCATATTTTACAGAAAAAAATGAGACCCTGTATTGGCCCCTTTTTTTCTCCCCCTTTCCTTATCTTCTATGATAAAAGTGTTTTCTGCTACTTCCTCCTCTTTTACCCTATTTCACCATTAAGTAGTCTTACCCATTTTTATCCTGTCTCTTCCAACAGATTATTCCCTCTATCTTTTCCCTTCTTTCACTTATTTTCAATTTTTGCCTTTCTCCTAGCTCATTTCCTACTGCCTACAAACATGATCATATCTGCACTATCTTAAAAAACCTTCACTTGATTCTTCTATCCCCACTAACGTCCTGTCCCATCTTCCCTTTGTAGCTGAACTCCTTAAAAGAGAGTCTATTATAGGTGCCTCCACTTAATCTCACTCTCTGTTTAATTCCTTACAATCATATATAAAGAATTGTGTCAAATTTATAAGAATACAAGTCATTCCCCAATTAAGAAATGGTCAAAAGATATGAACCAACGATTTCCAGATGATGAAATTAAAACCATCAATAGCCACATGAAAAAAATATTCTAAATCACCATTAATTAGAGCAATGCAAATTAAAACAACTCTGAGGTACCACTGCATATCTCTCAGATTGGCTAAGAGGATAGGAAAAGATAACGGTGCATGTTGGAGGGGATGTGGGAAAACTGGGGCACTGATGCTTTATTGGTGGAATTGTGAAATGATCCAACCATTCAGAAGAACAAATTGGAACTATGCCCAAAGGGCTATCAAACAGTGTATACCCTTTGATCTAGCTATGGGTCGGTTTCCCAAGGAAATCATAAAGGAGGTAAAAGGACCCACATGTTCAAAAATGTTTGTAGTAGCTCTTTTTGTGGTAGCAAAGAATTGTAAAATGAGTAGATACCCATCAGTTGGGGAATGACTGAATAAATTGTGGTATATGAAGATAGTGGAATATTATTCTTCTATAAAAAAGATAAACAAGCTAATTTTAGAATAGGCCTGAAAAGATTTACATGAACTGATGCTGAGTGAAACAAATAGAACCAGAAATACATTGTATATAGTAACAGCAAGATTGTGTGATGATCAACTATGACAGACTTGGTTCTTCTCAGTGCTTCAGTGATAAAAACTTTGGATAAAAAACAACATCTGCATCCAGAAAAAGATCTATGGAGATTGAATGTGTATCAGATAAACTGAATGAAGACCTCTCTTAGGAATATAGTCTTGAGACTTTACAATAACAAGTCAAGCTATAGCTGAAAAGATTCAGGAAAAGCATCCATTATCTTGGATGACCATTGCCCTTCTATTTCCTACAACCTCTTAATGAGCATTAAGTATTTCTTTTAAAGGTGATATTAGCTTTGGGAATTCAGGTAACAGTTCTCTCATCCAAGAATATGTGCTTGTATAGCTGTTTAGGGAAATTTCAATTAACAGCTAGCATTATTCTTTTGTTTTAAGGATAGATTTCCATATTTAGGGTGTAGGCCTGAACTTCCCCCAGACAATGGGAGAAAAGGTCAGGTGGCAGGGAGGCTGGCTTTTGGTCAATTCTTGTGTTTTGCAGTTTATGCTTTGCACTCTTCTACTGACACCTTGGCTGTTGGGAGTTGCCCTTTCTCATGGCAATCCTAATAAATCCCTTTTTGTCTTTTTCTTACCTTGACAATCTGATTGTTTTTATTCTTGCTACTGTCCCATACAAATGTAAATCAACACATGCTATGTTCCTTTCTTTTTTTTCTGTTTTTTTTTTTCTCTCTCTTGTGGTTTTTCACTTTTATTCTGATTTCTTGCTCCCAAAATAATTCATAAAGAAATATGTATTTTTAAAAATTAATATACATATATCAGCAGGAAAAAAACATTAAAAAAACTCCTGACAATCAGAAATTGTTCTCTTCAAAGCCACTGATCTCTTAATTGCAAATGCAATAGCTTTTTCTTAATCTTCATTCTCCATGATCTCTCTTTGAAACTGTCTTTGACAGTGTTTATTACTCTCACCTCCTTAAACTTTTCTGTCTACATTTTGGACACTATTATTTCCTGGTTCTTTTCCTACCTCTCTTATCTGAGCACTTCTTCACAATGTCTTCTGCTGGATCCTCATCCAGAGTACACTTTTTAACTTAAGGTGTCTGTCAAGATTCTATCCTGGGCTCTATTATCTTCTCCCTCTATGCTATTTCATTACTTGCTGATCTCATAAGCTTCCATGGATTTAATTAGCATCTCTATGATGGTGATTCTCAAATCTACTCATCCTACCCAGTTTCTCTGCTGATCTCCAATTGCCATTCAGATATCTTGAATTAAATATTCACTTAAATTCAATATGTTCAAAACAAAATTTAACATCTTTAAATTTTTTTAATTTAAATTTTTAAATAGCATTTTATTTTTTCAAATAAATGCAAAGCTGGTTTTCAATATTTTTCTCTCTCCTTCCTTCCTTCTCTCCTAGACAATAAGCAATCTGACATAGATTAAACATGTACAAGAATTTAGGAACATTTCCCCCAAAGTCTCCCCGCCTTCTGACATGCTCTATTACTAATGAAGACAACACCAACCAGTCCATCAAATTCTCAATCTAAGTCAGCCTGGATATCTCAATGCTGAACCACCATGACCCCATATTATGGTTGTTTCCAGGCCTTTTGATTTCATTTTACATTTATAACACAAGTGCTACCACTCTGGTGTGGGATTTCATCACCTCCCACCTGGATTATTAAAATAACTAATTGACGAGTCTTCTTGCTTCAAGTCATTCTCCACTCCAATTTATCCTCCATTCTAGTACTTCCTAAAACAGAAGTCTAATCATGTCACTCTTCCCCTTAAAATCTAGGGGTTTTGTATTGCCTCTAGGAGCAAATATAAAATGCTCTGTATGGCATTCAAAGTCTTTCCATAACCATACATCTTCCTTTCAGTCTTCTTAGACATTCCCCAACATATACTCTTTGGGACAGTGACACTGGCCTATCTGTCAAACAAGACACTAGTTTGCTTGAATTTTGTTTTTGTTATCATTTTTCCTTTTTGATCTGACTTGTTCTTATGCAGCAAGATAATTATATAAATATTGGATTTAACATATAGTTGTAACATGTTTAACATATATTGGATTACTTGTCATCTAAGGGAGGGGATGGGGGACAGGAGGGGAAATTTGGAACTCAAGATTTTCCAAGGGTCAATGTTGAAAAATTATCCATGCATATAATTTGAAAATAAAAAGCTTTGATTAAAACAAACAAACAAACAAACAAACAAAGAAACAAAACAAAACAAAACAAAACAAAAACAAAAACAAAACAAAACAAAAAAAAAAAAAAAACAAGACACTACATCTCTTTGCCTTAATCATTCTCTCTGGATGTCTTGAAGTCCTAGAATACCTTTCCAACTCCACTAGAATTACTGTTTCCTTGCTTCTTTTAAGTCTCAGCTAAAATTCTTTCTTCCTCAAGAAACTTTCTACAATCTTTCTTCTTGTTTCAAATTTTGTTTCAGAAAAATGTTTCAAATTCTACTTTGAATGTATTTGTTTATGTGTAGTTGCCACCATTAGACTGTAAGCTCCTTGATATACTCGTGTATATTATATATATGCATACACATACATATATATGTGTCATCTTAAAATTTTATGTAACAGAAGTTCACAGTTTCTAATACAGTCTTGTATTTTTTTTTATTCCTGGCATATCAAAATGTTTGTATTTGGTGATAACTGTTAAGTTTACAATAAAAAAGAAAATTTAAGAAAAATCATAATGTGTCATTTCATTATCCTTCTTGATTTTTTCAAAGGACTGGCAGAGTTATTTTGCCAGGAAAGTATGTCTTTCTTAGACTCTTTTTTTTTTTTTTGCAGCCTTTTTTTTACATCTGCTCTGCACTGCCTGTTTGCTAATCTTATTAAAACTTGCTTGAATATGAGGAGATAATAAAAAGTCACAAAAAGGAAGTTCAGAAATAATTCTGACTTAGATTGTTGAGACCCACTGGCCCATACAGCAGAATGTTTCTAAGAAAATGGCCCTGATACAGTGATTGTTTTTGCTGAATCTCATCTGCCTCACTTACAGAATAGTTATTAAATATTTAGTTTTATTAGTTACAATTTAATATTTGCTTGTTTACATTCTGAGTACAATTCCGATTTCCTTATCCTATTAGTCGATGCATTTCAGTCATTAATCAAAGCTGATTCTCATATGACCCCTTCAGCAAGTCTTGGGAATTCTGCAATTTTTTTTCAAGGACAGGGGTTTGTTTTCTCCTTACCCAGCTGAGATTGCAGATGTGTGTTCATTATTCAATACTGATCTTTTAGCTAATCAGTTTAATCAATGAAAAAAAAAAGTGCTCTCTGAACCAGAATTTTTCTTTTCTCATAGGGATCCAATCCTTGTGTCCTCTTCAAACTTTTACCAATGCCTTTTTAAACAGATTCCTTTAACTCTGAAGTTTTTTGGACAATAACCATAGCATCACTGGTCCAGAGCTAGAATGGATCTTTGTTTTTGTTCATTGACCTTTGTGACCCAATTTGGGGTTTTCTTGGCAAATATACGAGAGTGTCTTGGGACATTTCCTCCTAAAGCTCACTGAGGAAACTGAGGAAAATAGTTGTTTGACTTGCCCATGGACACACAGCTGGTTAGTGTCTGAGGCCAGATTTGAACTTAGAATTTTCTGACTCCAGGGTTAGCACTCTGTCCATCGGACCAATGGCTGCCTTTGTTATGAACTGAAGGCATCATATAATCATGGTATCATAGCTTTCCACTTGGAAAGGATCTGAGAGTTCATATGATATGACTCCCTCTCATGAGGAAATAGTCCCCCAGAAAATTTAAATGACATGCCCAAAACCGTATAGGTTGTCAGAGGTAGGATTTGATTCTGAAGATAGTGCTCTTTCAGTTTTACTTCACTGCCTCCTGGTAAATGGTATAAATTTATTATGGCCATTTAGCTTAATAGATCTTTGCATGCATTGCAATGAAAAGAAGCATTCTTTTATGGTCTTCCTGACTTGGTCCAACTTTTCCAGCCTTATCACCCATTCTCTGCTGCCATGACAGATCTAAAGCACACAATTCACATCTATTTGTCTTTAAATAAAGCAGTTAACATTTTAAAATTTCTTTTTTCTCTGGGAGCTAATCTGTGATAAACAAAGCCTCTAGCATTCTCCTAAGGTTTGATCACAACTAATGCCAACCTGTTTGTAGTGGCTAGAAACTGGAAAATGAATGGATGCCCATCAATTGGAGAATGGCTGGGTAAATTGTGGTATATGAATGTTATGGAATATTATTGTTCTGTAAGAAATGACCAGCAGGATGAATACAGAGAGGACTGGCGAGACTTACATGAACTGATGCTAAGTGAAATGAGCAGAACCAGGAGATCATTATACACTTCGACAACAATATTGTATGAGGACATATTTTGATGGAAGTGGATTTCTTTGACAAAGAGACCTGAGTTTCAATTGATAAATGACGGACAAAAGCAGCTACACCCAAAGAAAGAACACTGGGAAATGAATGTAAACTATCTGCATTTTTGTTTTTCTTCCCGGGTTATTTATACCTTCTGAATCCAATTCTCCCTACTCAACAAGAGAACTGTTTGGTTCTGCAAACATATATTGTATCTAGGATATACTGCAACATATCCAACATATAAAGGACTGCTTGCCATCTAGGGGAGGGGGTGGAGGGAGGGAGGGGAAAAAAAAATCGGAACAGAAACGAGTGTCAATATAATGTAATTATTAAATAAAAAAAAAAAATTTAAAAAAAAAAAAAAAAACAACTAATGCCAAGACACTCGGCTCTTCAGCTGTCCACCCACTTGATATACTTTTTGGTGACCCAAAGTAATGCTATTCACAGTGTGCTTTTCTATGCAGAAGTCTGTGGCTGGAGAAGCCAGTGCAGAATTGAAAGTCCCTTCCCTATTAATTGGGCATAAAGTTTATTATTTAGGTAGTGAAAGAAGCCACAGCTTGGATATTTGTGGTTGCTTGTGTCCCTGTGTCTTTATCACAGAGTTAGTATGAGAGATACACACACGTGTTTGTATATACGTGTACATATAAAACCATCAACTGAGACAAGCAATTCCTGAATGTGGTAGATCAGACTGGCCTATTTGTTCCTATCATTTCCTTGCTTTAGACGATGATGTGCCATTCCTTTAAATTGTTCTTCATTGTATCCTTGAAGCATTTCTTTTCCTGTTTCTCTTTTTTTTTTCCTGTTTCTCTATTGTACTCTACGTGCAGTCATTTAAACAATAGGATAGTAATATGTAGAATGGGGAGGTTGGCAAAGAAGTATTGTCTACAGCATTCAGTTAATGTTAATCATAGCAAACACTTATGTAGTGCTTTAAGGAGTGCAAAGTGCTTTTTACATACATGATTTCAGTTGATTCTCACAATAGCCCTGTCATGTAAGTGACATTTTACAGAAGAGGAAACTGGGGTTCAGAGTCACATAAGTTATTAGCACCTGAGGGAGAATTTCCAATTAGATGTTCTTGACTCCAAGACCAGAACTCTATCTACTAGGTCATATGAGCACTCTGTATTGGTGATGTGGAAACTGCTTAGCAAAAAACTTGATTATCCCTCAAGCTTGGAATGATCTCCTTCTCCGGCTCTTCCTTCCCCTCCTCTTCCTTCCCCCCCTCTTCTTCTCCATCTTTCTCTTTCTTTTTTTCCTCCTTTCTCTTCCTTCTCTTCCATTTCTTTTTTTTTCATTCCTGCTCCCCAGTTTCCCTGGTTTCTTTCAAATCCCAACTAAAATCCTGTCTTTCACAGGAAACTTTTTCCAATTCTTCTTAATTCCAAAGACTCCTCTCTATTGATTATTTCTTATTTATATTACATATTTACTACTACATACATGCATATACTACTTATTTATACTACATATACTTTTTTTGTATAAAACATGGTTACTTGCCTGTTGTCTTTCCCTTTAGACTGAAAACTCCTCAAGGACAAAATTTGTATTTTATCTTTTTTCTACTTTCAATGCTTAGCAGAGTAATTGACATATAGTGTGTGGAAAGGTGCAAAAACTGTTAGCTAAATTGATTGAAGCCTTAAGGCCTCAGTTTCGGCTTCTCTGGAATCACATGATTTTAGATAAGGCCTGGACTACTTTCCGTTGTCCAAAGAAGGAATTAAAAATGTATACATGGCAGAAGAAGCTGTACATCACCTTATCTACTTCATTCTACTGACCAAATAGGGGAATAGAGGCTTATTTGACCAATCATAACATATAGAGGGTGGAATTTGGAGGGGTTCTTTGTCTGAAATGTTTAAAAGCTGTGAACATTTTCAAGGGAGTGGCACTGTCCTGCTGTGAAATTTGGCTCACAGACCAGGCTGGGGTCTGCTTCTTGAGATTCTAATAAGTAATTCTGCTTTCTATCAGTGATCTCTGTAGTAGTCAATTTGGGTAGGTCTTTTTGTCCCAAACAGTAGGTACTTAATAAATGTTTATTAACTGGTTGATTGGGAGACAAAGTCCAAGACTGAGAGTCAATCTATTTGGATTCTTTTTCTAAGTCTTTCAATGACTGGTTCACTGACCAGTCACTGATGATTATTGTTTCCTCCATTTCCTAAACTAGGAATATTTTTGCATAATATCCACTTTAAGAACATGTGAGATTTTCATGTTATGATAATTTTGTTCTGTTGATAAAGGCAAGAGAAATATTATTATTTTTAATAGATGTCAGAGTAAGAAATGTTGAATGTTAAATATACAGAGAAGCATGGAAAAATATATGAATACATTCAAAGTGAAGCAAGTAGGACTAAGAAAATAATATACACAATGACTAAAGCAAGGCAAATGGATAGAATAGCAGTCACATAAAGGTTAAAATTAAGCTGTGCTTAAAAAAAAACACAAAAAAATCCAAACAAACAAACAAAAAATGAAGCTGTTCTATGCAATTGACAAACTTGCCCTTGAAGATGAGAGAAAAAAAAAGTTCCCTCCTTTCTCTTTATACAGTATGCACAGTACCAAATTCTCTTCATTTTTTTTTTCTTGAGGAGCAGGAAAATCAAAATAACTAATACAATGGAGAAAAATGCCAATATGTCTCCAGGGAAGGCCCCCTAATTTGTCAGTGGGAACCAAAGTATCACAAAAATCAAGACTTTTTGAGTACCAAAAGCAGTCCAGAGGGCTCAATGAAGAAAGTTCTTATGAGCAGTGATAACATTTTCCTTTCCTATTTTCTGTGGACACCTGCTTTACTTAGTCCTGTATAACAGCTATGAGTGAAGTCAACATAATGCATTCATTCTCTCTCTTGTTTCTCCTTTTTAGAACTGTTTTAGGATGCCAGTCATTGGATAGACAAATTTAAATCTTTAGTTAACAAGAAGAAAGAAAAAAACTATCCATTTTCCCTCATTAACAAAAAAAAAAAAAGAATGCTTTAGAATAACTCACAATTTAATTTTGTCAATAGAATCTGTCATTATATAGGAAAACAATTTCAAGTCTTTCCTCATTTGCTTACAATGGTCACCTCTACAACTACTCCATCCATAAGAAACCTATCTGGGAACAAAAGTTCTCTGTAACTCTGGAGCTGCCTAGACGAAAGGAACCAAACTGAGAAAATGAGTCAGCATTCTATTTGCATTAAAATATTTTAAAAATTAAAACCTTAAAAATTATAGAAAGTAAATGAGAAGGATGGAACATGGAATTTGAATCATACATTTCTTTCTAAGGCTCACTACATGAAATCTGTTCTGTCTGAAGTTTACACAAGAGACTGTTTGAAAGCAGTACATCAAAGTCAGGCCTATTTAATTTCTTCATGATTTTTTAATCCAATCTCTCAATGCTGACCCTCCCCCCTTCCAATCAACCCAATCACTGCTGTGCTTAAGGGAGTACATTTCATCTATGGAATGCTTGCCTCCTTATGTCATGTTGCTGAGAGATGATTTTTGAATCTTATTTTTAAATACTTGATAACACATTTTTTTTTTCATTTCCTTTCTTTATGTGCCAATTCACACAACAATGATACATATTTCTTTTTTTCTTATATTCTGCTCACCCTCAATGCAAGAAAATAAAATAAACCAAAAGGTTTCCTCAAGGCAACTTTTCCATAAAATAAATTTGTACAAAAAGCAAATGCATCAGCTCATATTACTGACCAATTTAACAGCCCCCCTGCAGGACTTTGCTATGCAAACAAATGCTTTGTTTAAATATTAAAAGGTCAATATCTTGTTCTGATTGCTGACAGAATATTAGAGAAGGATGAAATGGAGTGGATCAGCTATGACATAAGGCCCCACTATGGCTAGTGTCACACTAATGGTCTATTTCTAGAAATAGTATATGCCAGTTTTCCTGACCTCAGGATTTTAAAATTTGTTTTTGTTTTTAAAAGCCACTCAAAGACTGTACTATAGAATGGGGAAATCATTTCAAAAAACTTTCCTGCTACAAAGTGATACAAGGATATCAACTTAGTTGTTGAAGTGAGTCCCAAATTGATTTCCTAGACCTTTTCTAGAGCATGAGCCAAAATTTTAAACTTGGGGCTAATTATCAACCAAAACATTAAAGCATCAAGATTAAATCAGAAAAAAAGAAGCTCTCTGCCCTACCACTATTCTCCATCTATGTCAATCTTATCTTAAGTACATAGTGTCAAACATCTTAAGTAATATAATCTGAGAATTTCATTACTTTTCTAAGAAATTGATCAGAGGGAGTTCATCAGCTAAATGAAGGACATGAGCATTTTTGGAGATTTCTGAAAACACTTTCCCATAAAACACACGGACATATCCATTGATTCTTTCATAAGAAAATGAGATAAAATTCTGGGGTGGCGGGAGACTACCCCAAGTTGAATTATTTGGTTTTAAGTCACTTTCTGGGACCTCAGAAGCAACCAATTACTGAATCCAGCCCTAATTACTGAGACTTAATCAAGGGGTTGACTTTTGTCTTTTTAATGAGATGCTAGTGAGTACATTCACATCTTCCATGGAGACATATTTTTTAAAATATATTTTATTTTATTTTATTTAATAATAACTTTATATCGACAGAATCCATGCCAGGGTAATTTTTTTACAACATTATCCCTTGTACTCGTTTCTGTTCCGATTTTTCCCCTCCCTCCCTCCACCCCCTCCCCTAGATGGCAAGCAGTCCTATATATGTTAGATATGTTGCAGTATATCCTAGATACAATATATGTTTGCAGAACTGAACAGTTCTCTTGTTGCACAGGGAGAATTGGATTCAGAAGGTAAAAATAACCCAGGAAGAAAGACAAAAATGCAGATAGTTCATATTCGTTTCCCAGTGTTCTTTCTTTGGGTGTAGCTGCTTCTGTCCATCATTTACCAATTGAAACTCAGTTAGGTCTCTTTGTCAAAGAGATTCACTTCCATCAGAATACATCCTCATACAATATCGTTGTCGAAGTGTATAATGATCTCCTGGTTCTGCTCATTTCACTTAGCATCAGTTCATGTAAGTCTCGCCAAGCCTCTCTGTATTCATCGTGCTGGTCATTTCTTACAGAACAATAATATTCCATTACATTCATATACCACAATTTACCCAGCCATTCTCCAATTGATGGGCATCCATTCATTTTCCAGTTTCTAGCCACTACAAACAGGGCTGCCACAAACATTTTGGCACATGCAGGTCCCTTTCCCTTCTTTAGTATTTCTTTGGGATATAAGCCCAGAAGTAACACTGCTGGATCAAAGGGTATGCACACTTTAATAACTTTTTGGGCATAATTCCAGATCACTCTCCAGAATGGTTGGATTTGTTCACAACTCCACCAATAATGTATCAGTGTCCCAGTTTTCCCGCATCCCCTCCAATATTCATCATTATTTTTTCCTGTCATCTTAGCCAATCTGACAGGTGTGTAGTGGTATCTCAGAGTTGTCTTAATTTGCATTTCTCTGATCAATAATGATTTGGAACACTCTTTCACATGAGTGGTAATAGTTTCAATTTCATCCTCTGAAAATTGTCTGTTCATATCCTTTGACCATTTATCAATTGGAGAATGGCTTGATTTCTTATAAATTTGAGTCAGTTCTCTATATATTTTGGAAATGAGGCCTTTATCAGAACCTTTAACTGTGAAGATGTTTTCCCAGTTTGTTGCTTCCCTTCTAATCTTGTTTGCATTAGTTTTATTTGTACAAAGGCTTTTTAATTTGATGTAATCAAAATTTTCTATTTTGTGATCAGTAATGGTCTCTAGTTCATCTTTGGTCACAAATTTCTTTCTCCTCCACCCAATTTTGATCTTATCTTGGTATATGGTGTTAAGTGTGGGTCCATGCCTAATTTCTGCCATACTAATTTCCAGTTATCCCAGCAGCTTTTATCAAATAATGAATTCTTATCCCAGAAGTTAGGGTCTTTGGGTTTGTCAAACACTAGATTGCTATAGTTGACTATTCTGTCTTGTGAACCTAAACTTTTCCACTGATCCACTAATCTATTTCTTAGCCAATACCAAATGGTTTTGGTGACTGCTGCTTTATAATATAATTTTAGATCAGGTACAGCTAGGCCACCTACATTTGATTTTTTTTTTTCATTAATTCCCTTGAGATTCTCGACTTTTTATTGTTCCATATGAATTTTGTTGTTATTTTTTCTAGAACATTAAAATATTTTCTTGGAAGTCTGATTGGTATAGCATTAAATAAATAGATTAGCTTAGGGAGTATTGTCATCTTTATTATATTTGCTCGGCCTATCCAAGAGCACTTAATATTTTTCCAATTATTTAAGTCTGACTTTATTTGTGTGGAGACTTTTTTGTAATTTTGCTCATATAATTCCTGACTTTCCTTTGGTAGATAGATTCCCAAATATTTTATGCTATCAACAGTTATTCTGAATGGAATTTCTCTTTGTATCTCTTGCTGTTGGGTTTTGTTGGTGATGTATAAAAATGCTGAGGATTTATGGGGATTTATTTTGTATCCAGCTATTTTGCTAAAATTATGAATTATTTCTAATAGCTTTTTAGTAGAATCTCTGGGGTTCTCTAGGTATACCATCATATCATCTGCAAAGAGTGATAGTTTGGTTTCCTCATTGCCTACTCTAATTCCTTTAATATCTTTCTCGACTCTTATTGCCAAGGCTAGTGTTTCTAATACGATATTAAATAATAATGGTGATATTGGGCAACCTTGCTTCACTCCAGATCTTACTGGGAAAGGTTCCTGTTTTTCCCCATTGCATATGATGCTTACTGATGGTTTTAAATATATGCTCCTGACTATTTTAAGGAAAAGTCCATTTATTCCCATGCTCTCAAGTGTTTTTATTAGGAATGGATGTTGGATTTTATCAAATGCTTTTTCTGCATCTATTGAGATGATCATATGGTTTTTGTTTGTTTGGTTATTGATATAGTCAATTATGCTAATAGTTTTCCTAATATTGAACCAGCCCTGCATTCCTGGTATAAATCCTATTTGGTCATAGTGTATTATCCTGGGGATGATTTTCTGTAATCTTTTTGCTAATATTTTATTTAAGATTTTAGCATCAATATTCATTAGGGAGATTGGTCTATAATTTTCTTTCTCTGTTTTCAGCCTACCTGGTTTAGGTATCAGTATCATGTCTGTGTCATAAAAGGAGTTTGGTAGGACTCCTTCAATCCCTATTTTTTCAAATAGTTTATTTAGCATTGGAGTTAATTGTTCTTTAAATGTTTGATAGAATTCACATGTAAATCCATCTGATCCTGGGGATTTTTTCTTAGGGAGTTGATTGATAGTTTGTTCTATTTCTTTTTCTGAGATGGGAGTGTTTAGGATATTTACTTCTTCCTCTGTTAGTTTGGGCAAGCTATATTTTTGGAGGTATTCTTCTATTTCATTTAAGTTGTCGAATTTATTGGCATAAAGTTGGGCAAAGTAACTCCTAATTATTGCTCTAATTTCCTCTTCGTTAGTGGCGAGTTCTCATGGAGACATATTTTTAGAAAATCCTAAATATAGATATAGTTATATCTTACCCCATAAGCCAGGAAGCCCCTCCTCCCAAAATTGTTTCTAGGAGTAAATAGAGTCAGTTTCAATGTAGAAAGGCCTGACAGTTATAAAGGGGGAGTTATTTCTCTGTTTCTCACTCTATCCCCAATCTAGAGGAACTCCAGGGTCATCTTTAAAACAAAGTTTAAGTATGCCACATATCTAAAGTTAAAGAACTATCCAATTATTCTCTAAAATTGGGAAAGTACTCTACTGACTCTTTTAAAGAAGGAAATATAATCCCCATACCTAAATTTGGAAAGGACAAAGCCAAAAAGGAAGAATAGTAGCCACAATCACTAAAATATTGGTTCAAACATTTTAAATAAAATTTCATCAACTGACTTTGATTCGCAAGTAGCTCAATACTAAGATTTGAAAAAGCATCAGATCCTCCAATTGTTTCTTCTGCATCCAATGTCTGTTGCTTTCATAAGTTCTCAATAACATTTTCTACTGCTTTCATTTCTTCTATTTCTCTATTGCATCTGCCTTAATATCCAATTGCAGTCTACCTTCTAAAATGAAGCTGCCCATTGCTGTTGAATTGTAGCTCACTAATAGATAAGTTACAGTTAGGGACTTTGTTGGTGATACTGTATCTAAGATTATTGTCCTACAAAAAGGAAACAAACATTTATCCAGTACCTATTATGTGCTAGGTACTGTGCTAAATGCTTTGCAGATATTTGATCCTCTCAGCATCATAGAAAAATCAGTGTTATTATTATTATCACTACTTGGTGAGGAAACTTAGGCAATTTGCCAGGGTCCTACAACTGTTAAGTGTCTAAGGTCAAATTTGAACTTAGTTTTTCTTGATTACAAGTATAGTGCTCTATCTACTGCATCATCTATCTGTCTTAACTATCCTGGATAAATTCCTTCACCTATCTTGAAAACCAGGATTCCTACATTGGAGAATTCCAGGGACATATAGAGCTAGAATTTAGCAAAGTAGGTGACAAGATTTCTTACAGAACCCTTGTACACAAGATAAAAAGATGTACCATGGTTGCTAGAGATGAAGTCAAAAGAAGTAGATTTCTGGGATCCAAAGAGGCAATATTGTATAGTTAAAAAAAAAAAAAAAGCCATAGATAGAACCATAAGATCTAGGTTTCATTCTTAGCCCTGTGATTCACTAGATATGTGATGTTGAACCTTTAATATCACTTCTAGTTTGAACAATCTAAATGGTGCTATATTTTAGAAAGGACATTAATAAGCTTGAGAGAGCAATCAGAAGAACCCCAATTTCCTCTTGTTCCTCTTGAAGATTTACTCCAGACTTTCTTACCATGACCTGGAAACCTTTTTTTCCTAGAAGTTAATTCCAGACCTAGAATTCTCATACTAGAAATATCTCTGATTGGATGACTCTACCTTCATGTGATCTATGATGTGGGGTTTGGCAACAAATGATGGCAGGCACCCAAGTTGGGTTTGGTCATGGGAAGAATTCACAATGGCCATTCTCTTTGGTAAAAGGTCGCTTTATTGTGGGAAATGGGTTACAGATAAAATGAAGGAATATAATAAGACACTGGGAATGGTAAATAGGATATAGAGTGAAAGAGCAGATGAAAGACAAGTTCCTCAGTTGAACTCACAATTACCCAGTAAAAGGGAGTACCTCATGAGCTTAGAGCATGCCATTAGGGGGCAGGCTAAATCCTGAAAGACACTTAGCACTCTAAAAGAATTGGTTAGCTGTAAAAAAGAGAGGTAGAGTTGTGACTTGAGTTAGAGAAGGATACTGCGTAGCAAGAAGGAAGGGCAAGTGAAAAGACACCACATGGCAGAGTGCCCTAGTGGGCTTACCCAAAGGAAGGTAGCAGCAAAGAGAAAATTTAGCCCCAGGGTCTTGATATAACTTGGATTTCTGACTGACTTGGATTACCTTTAGAAGGTTGGACCTTGGAATTAAACTGATCTTCATTTTCAGAGCCTTCTTCCTGCTTACTTCAGGCATTAATTTTTTTCAGTCCCTCTGCTAACCACACATTGAAGACTTCACCGACCTAGCACCTTCACTTAAAGATGGCAAACAGGTCAGTCATATTTCATTTCTCTCCAGGACCTACTCTTGATTTTCTCTACTGAGCTCCCTTTTATGTGTTGTTTTACCCATTGTAAGCTCCTTGAAGACAGGTACAATCTTTTTGTTTTATTTGTATTACTAGCATTTAGCAGAATATCCAGCATTTTATAAGTACTTAATAAATATTTGTTGATTGTCATATAATAACAATGATAATAACCAACATTTATATATGTTCACAAAATATATATATTATCTCATTTGATCCTTGCAACTATTCTCTAAGATATTATAGGTGTTTTAATCTCAGTTTCACTTACAGAGAAGGTAAGCAACTTGCTGTTTTATATTATAGGTGTTTTAATCTCAGTTTCACTTACAGAGAGGGTAAGCAACTTGCTGTTTTATATTATAGATGTTTTAATCTCAGTTTCACTTACAGAGAGGGTAAGCAACTTGCTGTTCTAACAAGGAACCAGGGATATTTAGCCTATAGAAGACTGAGTGAAAAGAGGTAATGATCATCAAATATTTGATTAAGAATGCATTATCTCAGAAGTAGTGAATTCCTTATCATTAAAAGTATGTGGGTGGAAGGTATATTACCATATGCAGGAAATGTTCAAATCAGATTTGTAACTTGTACAAGACTTGGACTAATTGACCTTTGAGTTTTCTTCTAATTCGAAAATACTATTATTCTAATCCCATTGGATTTATGGCTTGCTTGGAAAATACATCCTCCTTGCTACACTGTCTGTCCATATATATTTTTCTTTTCTACCTTAAATTATGATGACTTCAGCTTGTCTGATATAGTCTGACTTTGCCTCCTATTTTTCCCTGAGCTCCAATCCCAAATCACATTATTGCTATATTGACAATTTTTTTTTTTGATCCAAGTATGAGAAAACCTATTTCTCTCTCTCATACCACCTGGAATTCACAGG
Source organism: Antechinus flavipes (assembly GCF_016432865.1). Classification (NCBI taxonomy): domain Eukaryota; kingdom Metazoa; phylum Chordata; class Mammalia; order Dasyuromorphia; family Dasyuridae; genus Antechinus; species Antechinus flavipes. Next base: position 574,873,984 of record NC_067398.1, on the reverse strand, counting down.
GCCTTGTAGGTAGCATTCAGTTGACAACTGAATCAAATCGCATGCTTATTCCCTTATAAAGTAGGGACGGTTTTGTATATGTATGAAGAAATTACATTCTTAGCATGTTAGCTCAGCTTCTTAATGAGGAATTAGCAAGTTAAAAGTTTTAAATTCCTGTAGGCTGGTTTCCATACTAGGGTTAGACAATCCCTTGCTCTACATTGTCATTATTTCTAAACTCTTTCTTTGGATGATATTTCCTTTTGATATGTTTTGGGGAACTTAAGTAAATTTGGTTTAGGTAATTAGGATATTTGAGTTTAGGAAGAATGTTGGAAGTTTAAAGATAATTACTATTTCATAGAAAACAAAAAGTTTAGTCCAATCCTCCGCCTTTTCCCCTTTCCCACCCCACCCAAGTTTTTCATTATGGAGAGTAACTATCACCTAAAGAGGGACTAGGGAAAACTCTTACGGAAGAATATTAATCCTTTTAGGAAATCCTTCTGACAATATTCACAAAGAATAGCTCCCAAGAGCCAGTCACTGAAAAACAGAAATCCTTTTTATTATAACTTGTCTTCATAGGCTGATTCCTGCTTCCCCCATTTTAATGTTCCTGAAGACGTATTGATGTGGTATAATTATTAGAAAAGGTATAGTAATAATCCTAAGGCTACCTGGCCTTGGAATGCTGTAGTACCACAGTAATGCAGACTGTCAGGTAACAAACTATGGGTCAGAAATAGCAAAAAGTTTCTGAATCAATCCATGGAATTCAATGATGTGGTGCAACTACACCTCCAAGCCATAGAGTGCGATATCCCTCAACTCCACCTCAAAGACCACTCCTCACTTCTACCTTTAAGCCATAAAATTAGCATATCAGTGACTTGAAGAACCTGATCTTTCTTTCTTTTCACTATAGATTTATTTTCTTGCTCCTAGTCCTTTGCTAAATTCTCTTGGAATTTAACCCAGTGCTAGCTGTCAATCTGTGCCCCTTAAGTTGGAGACAAAATGAGTTTGTGAATTCTTTCTCAATACAATGCTGACCCAGTGAAAGGGACCAGGTGAAGATTTCTCATAGTCTATGAGGTCAGATCCTTCAGAGATTCCCAGAAATCTGTAGGGCAGGAAGATCAGACCCTAAGTCTAAGCTTCAAGAAGTGACAGGAAGTGATGTGACCCAAAGGAAGCAGACCACATTGCTGACCGTTGGTCAATAATGGTTATTTCCTTTTTAGGAAAGACTTGGGTCTTTTGACATCTAACCAGATTCATTATTTTTGGTTCACTAGGTCAGATACAATGCTGGGAGATGGGAGCTGAGAGGCTCTATGTCTGCTCAGGTGTGCTTGGGCCTCTCTTTGCAAGGACCAAATAAATGCTTCCTTTTTGTACCTGAAGATGTCTTTGATTAGTTCATTTGAGTAAGGGGGTCTAGCTCCCATCCCACACAGTTTATGGGGGTTCATCCAGGATCTATGACTTCCCAGAGAGAAGGCTGGAGTTATAATGCAAGGCAGGTGCCAGGTTGGGTTTTTCTCTGACCATCCTTGAGATCAGACCCTCAGCCTCCCTCTTCCTCTATAGGCCTGAAGCAGAGACATCCAAATACAAGCAGAAGCACATGTCTCTGAAGAAGAAGCAGCCGAGGACAAGTGGCCAATCAGGTAACTTATGCAGGCATAATCCAGGAGTAGAGGGGAAGGAACAGTCCAGATCAGAACTGCTCTCCTCAGGGTACTGCCTGTGTCCTTGAAATGTCCTCAGGCAGAAAGGGACCCTGGGATCAGGCTTGGTGATGCAAGATTGGGGAGGGGGGCACTTAGAAAGCCAGAAGAAAGTCCTAATAAATGGCTCAGAGCAGGGGTGCTCTGGATGACTGCTGGATGGGGGATGACCCCTTCTGGGCTTTAGGATCCAAGTGGAGAAGGCCTAACTTTCCTGTAGACTTCAGCTCTGGCCAAACCGGGATGGAGAGCGGGGGGAGGGAGCGGAGGAGGGGAGGTGCAGAAAAAGTTAGCTAATTTTTGAGAGCAATTACTTCTTTATTGGATTTAATTGCTTCACAATTGGTAACTTTATATGGGTTTTAGATATGACCAACATACAATACCAGTGTTGAGATAAATGAATTTTGCATGTGTGTGCAAAATAATTTGGAAGCAAATTCAACTAAATTAAGGCCTCCGTGAGGAGGATAGTGCATAGAGCAAAAAGAGTCTCTTTTGCTTCCTCATTTCCCCATTCCCTAACTTCAGTAGGGACACAGGGATGAGAGAGAGAGAAAGAAAGAAACTATGTTCAATCAGTAAAGTGAAATTTGTTATTTGAGATATGATAGTAAAAGCAGTTGTATATAAATTGTACATAAATTTTGCACATACTTTGAAAAAAATTATTATGAATCTTTTTACAATTATATGGGAGGATAACTATTACATGGTATATGCTAAAATTGTGAATTGGCTTACTTTAAGCATGATCTTAGAAATTTTTTGCAAATACTGAAACATTGCTACTGGAAATTTAAAGCTGTATTTGATTTGATTTTAAATTAAAATATAGGTTATTAAAACAAAGTTCTGGTAGCTTACCTTTGGGGGGGGTGTCACATGTTTGTATCCCCTAATTAGATGAAGTATGTTGCTTTCTAAAATATATATTTGATCATTTGTAAAAATTATGAGCTATGCTTTAAAATTTTGTCAGCTCTGTTGGACATATGTATAAGTTTTATGAAATTTGGTCCAAAGTTATTTAAATATTAGCTAGATTGTGAATCTTAAAGTTTTTTTTAAAAGGTGATTTTAAACACAAGAGACAAGAAAGATTGATTTGCAAAAACAATTGATAGTTTGAATGGGACATTTAGTTAGAATATTATGAGATAAAATATTGATTTTTAAAATAACTTTTTAATTGATGTATATGTTAAAATTGGAAATGACTGTAAATTACTTGAGATTCCTATCCATTTTTGTGATAGGTTATGCTATATCTATTTGGCTATCCACTTATGAAAATTGTGAAATACTTAATTAAATTATTTGGGGTTATTGTCACGATATTGAAACCTAAAATCATTAAGTATTATGTGGGTTATGCGGATACCAGGTGATGATAGGCACAAAAGTTGGGGTTGGGTCAGGTGAGGAATTAACATTGGCCATTATCTTCAATAAAAGGTAGTTTTATTATGGAAAGGGGTAAGCTCCCAGGAGAACTTGCAATTTGGTAGGGGAAAGGAGACACCCCATGAGGTTGGAGCATGTCCTTGGCTGACAGGCTAATTATCCAAAGAGTTAACTATAAGAAGTGGGATCGAAAAGCATGGTGGAGTTGGGAGAGACATCATGTGTTGTGGGGGGAAAGCAGAACAGGAGTCTGTCCCATCATACCCATGGGACTCACTTCTCCCTCTCTCTCCTCCATATGCTTCTTCTCCTCCTCTTCCTCAGACCATACCCACCCCTATGGCTCCATCCCCAACACATCTCTAGCTCCAACAATCCTGGGAGGACTTATTAATTCCCTCCCCTTCTCCCCTTAGACTTCTGAGGAGGGAAGTAGAGCAACTTAAACCAGTTATGGAAGATGGGACAGGTCTATCAGAACAATTAGATCAGTTTCTGGGCCCTAACATATAAACTTGGGGTGAGTTAATGTTTATATTAAATATACTGTTCTCTCTAGTGGACAGAATTGGTAGAATGGGAGAGGAGGCATTCCCCTGCAGCTGGGGTACTGCCAGCTGATCAAAAATACTCCAATCAGGATCCCTGATGGGACCATAACAATTAGATTCATTGGGGTCACATGCAAGACCTAAGGGATTTAATGATTATAGGAAGTAAGAGTGGCCAAACTACAGAACCTGAAGAGGGCAATCACAGAATGCAAGGGAAGGAGGAATCCCCTTCTGAGTTCTTGGAGAGCATGAGAAAATATTCATGTCTGGATCCCTCAGACCTAGACAATGAGTCTATGTTGACGGTATAATTTGTAATAAACGCATGGCCAGACGTAAGCAGGAAATTACAAAAGATAGACAGAATCATAGGCCATTAGGAGACTTAATGAAGGATGGAATATTTGGGCAAAATACATGTTTTCTGAGAATTGGGTGTGTAAGAAGCTAAACTTGTATGTGAAAAGGGAAAGTTTTTTCGGCTTAGAAAGGTGAAGATTTTACTCATCCTCCCCTCTGCCCCAAATGGATGTGGCTGCTTTTTTAGAAGTGAGAACAAACTGGACTCACCGGAGCTCACTCAACTCCCCCATACACACACGCGAACACACATGTGCACACACACACACACACACACAGATTAAATGAAATTATTTTAACATTTTTTGTTTGTTTGTTTAAAGGAAGAGTTTACATTTACATGGTGTTAATAATTGAATGTTGCTTTTTATTTTTCAAATCTATGGATGCTTTAAGGCATTATTTTTGATGCTGTATCAAAGATGTCACTGCTTAGGAATGCAAAAAACTTTTAAGAGGTTTGTTAGAACTGCAAGTTCTCTGAAAATTATTATTTCCACTAAGGTTTCCATCTGTCATCAGCAAATTATTTAATCTTTATTTAAGTGCATATTGGTCTCCTTGTTTAATGAATGTGATAATAGAAGATCTATAGATTTCTTGAAGTACCTAGAATAGAATTTTAACCTGATACCTTTGCACTAATTTTGAAGGTGCATTTGATAGGTTATGCTTGAAACCTCTAATTGATGGAACTTGCTATTGAGATGAAATCTCTTAGGACTGTAATTAATATTGTTTTGAGTTTCAAATTTGGATATGATTGCCTGATTCATCATTAAGTCAGTAATTCACTATTTCAGAGAAATGCCATAAATTACTCAGAGCGATCCTTTACAGATGGATTTCTTTTCTGGGTAAGAGCTGGGAGGACAACTTTAGCCTCTGCTTAAGGGGAGATCTTTCTGATTCAGTATCCCAGTTCCATTTCTTTGCTTTCCACCTGATTATTTATGAGTCTGGCTATGAGGTGGGAAACTGCATGATTGGCTGTCAGAGCTAAGGATGCTTTATCCTGTCATGTATGTGCTCTCAGACTGAGGTCTGAAGAACTTGTTTTGATGCTGTTTTAATTATGTTCCTGCTTTTTCCTCTTATAGCAAATTTCTATAATCAGAGTAAGTGGTCAGTAAAAGATATGAGGCACAATACAAGTATGTAGGTCATATCTTGAGCTGCAGCCCAGTCCTGATGTCTTCTCTGGCTGCAACCATAAAACCTTTAACTCTTGCTTCCTGGGGTGAGAGTTTCTTTTTCTGAAGGCCCATTTTTGTACACAATCCTAGCACGCCTTGAATCAGGCCAAAGTCATCCTGAAAGCTAAAGTAGTCGCTTGCCTGGGCCCTAGCTCTACCTAACCCTGTACATTGATAGAAGGCAGAGCCAGATCCTAGAAGGCTCTGGAAATTTATCCTAGACCTTCTCAAAGAAACTTTGTGTCTTTGGGGTGAATCCTCCTGCCTTAGAGCTAGCTGCCATAACCTTTTTGTTTGAGGAAGTTCCTAGACTTATCCTGAGCCAATGGTTGGAGATTCTGGCCCCCGCCCCCTCAAAATGCTTCAGAGCATTTTTGCCAGTATCAGAGCTTTAAAATTGGGGAAAGAAATGAGAATAAATATCTATACTGATTTCAAATATGTTTTTCATGTTTTGCATGATTGTGGGGGCTATATGGGAAGAAAGGGGATTTTTGACAGCCAAATAATCCCTCTTTAAGTATGCAGAGGAACAATTATTGCAAGCTGTCCATGGACCTAGAAAGGTTTCTGTTATTTCCTAAAGGAAGGGGAATTCACGTCAGGCCAAGGAAAATAGGCTTACAGATCAGCTGCCTATGCTGCTGCCTGTTTTGCCCCTGACCATGGTCCCTTTAATTCCCCCAAATCCTGACTCCTACATTTCCTCATATAGCTCCTAGGCAAGTAAATTTTGAAAGAACTGTTCCAGGCCTACATATATGCCCTCTTGCAGGGGCTTTAAACTGTTTTCAATTTTGTTAACATTTGTACTAATTGGGTAAAAGCCTTCCTTTGTAAGACTAAAAAGGCTTTAGAATTTTTGCTAAAAGAGATTATACTTACTTAAGGTCACAATATTCCAAACTCATTGCCCCTGCTCCATTGAGGAAATAAAAGCAGGAATTTGGGGAATCTGATTGATTCTTTGGTATCTATTCTAGGAAAAGCTGTTTGGATGAAAGACATTCATGATAGCCTTATCTCTCCCCCAGACTTCCTCTGGGTCAGGTTCCTTGTTACTGACCCTAGTAACCTCCATATTAATTCCACTTTTGTTTATTCTTTTTCTTTTGCTTATATTTGGTCCATGTATTTTTAATAAACTTGTGAGAGTTGCTTCTTCCAGACTTCGAGTTATGAAATTCCAATCACTTGGTCAACCTGAAATCATCTGAGACCCCAATTCTGACAAGTCACTTGTCTCCCTTCTCAGCCTGGACCCCCCTGGGCAGGGCTGACAATATGCCCTTTGTCAGCCTGAAGCAGCTGCAGAAGATGAGACCTTTGTCCCTTTGTCCCAAATGAGTCTGAGTCTGGACTGCTTGAGGAGGGAATGATGTGACAATGGCCCCGAGGCCCCCGGGCCTTCACAGTGCTGGAGTTCTGTGGCTGCCAGACACCAATCTGTTGGTCTGGGATGACTGAATTTCTAAGACAAATGGTGAGACTTGGTCGAAGTGGGGTCTCTGATTCCTGCTCACTGCTTTAAGCAACAATATCCTGTCACCCACTTGCTTATGCACTAAATGACTAGAATAATTTGAGATTTCTTAGTTAAAGTGGTTCCTGAAAACTTCCACTGATGTGCAGGGGGTGGTTCTACATGGTAGAGGGCGGGTTACAGTTAGTACTGAAGAGAGGGACCAGCCTGAAGGTCCAGGTCATAGAGATGTCCTAGTGGAAGAAATACATCAGGATGGGGTGAGAAATCTTCAATGAAAAGAGAGGGGAGTGAATGGGACCAGGTGAAGGTTTCTCAAAATGTCATGAGGTTAGATCTTAGGCCTGTAGGCCCATGACATGATTCCCAGAGGTCTGTCAGGCAAGAAGGTTGGACTCTAGAAGTAAGCTTCAGGAAGTAACAAGAAGTGACCAGAAGCGATCTGACCCTCCAGGAAGCAGGCAATATTACTGGCATTGGTCAATAATGGTTACTTCCTTTTTAGACCAACTAATAAAAAGACTTGGGTCTTTTGCTATTTAACCAGACTCACTATTTCTGGCTCTCTAGGCCTGGCACACGCTGGGCGATGGGAGATGAGAGTCTCTATGTCTGCTCAGCAGGTGTGCTTGTGTCTTTCCTTGCAAGGACTGAATAAATGCTTCCTGTTTGTATCTGAAGATGTCTCTGAGAAATCAATTTGGATGGGGGGGGGGTGGTCTAGCACCTGTCCCACACACTGGAGATCCTAACATTGTTGGGATGTCTTCCACCTCAATAATACCATAGGCTTCCTCAAAAGTTTATGTATAATTCAAATGCTTTATCAATTCAATTATGATTTAAATTCCTTAGAAGAGATTTTCATTTAAAAGAACTTTAATGTAAATCATTTTGAAAAAGAGGATAACTTTTGTAAAGTTCATTAGATTCCGTTGGTTTATTTTTTTAATCACATTTTATTTTTATTTTATTTTATTTATTAACACATATATTGTATTATTTTCAAATAGGATGTGTCATAGTATTCACAGTATTTTATTGCAACTTATTTCTGATTGATTAAATATTATATTTTGTCCTGTCATTGGTGGAACAAAAGTCACACTAACTTCGGGAAGTAAAACAACAACAACAACAACAACAACAACAAAATATCCAGAGCTTGAATTGAATGATATATTAAATCTAGAACATTTTTCTTTTGGATAAATGTTGATATGGTGAAAGTTCCCAATGAATATTAGCTACTAAGAGAATGAGACTATTTTTCTTCTTGTTCTGTCCTCCCTTGCCTTGCCTTGTTTTAGCTTTTTTGGCTTGTTTTGGAGAAGTGATGTGGACTTATTCTTCCTTACCTTCCATTAGAGTTAGGAAACAGAACACAACTTTAAAAGTCTAATATTATGAATATTACATAAATATAAATAAAGCATTTAAAAAGCCTAAAATTATAATCAGCCCTCCATAATTATAGTTTCCCCCCTTCTTACCCCCAAACACTATTTCTGAAAGAAAGAAAGTAGGGACATTTTCATATTTTTTCTTTGTGGCCAAATTCAATCATTCACATTCTGTGGCTTTAGCTCTTGAGTCCTTTTTCAAATACCTTGGATCATTACCAGCAATATCTTGGCCAGGGCTTCAAGAGGAGCTATAGTTGAAGCTACTTTAAACATAACAAGATGTCTCTTTCCAGGACCATTCACCCTAGCAAGGACTGAGCAACTTTGCCTAAGTGAAAACAGAACACAGTTCATTCTATTAATGATAAGTCCCAAAGAAGCACACAAGTCATTGCTCTAATTTAGGAACTTGTGCTTTTTGTATAGTTTCCTAAATAGGAAGTTATTTTTCTCACCAGCTCCTGGAATACAAGAGCATGGCATTCTACTGGCACTTACAGGACCCCTTCTACCATCGTTATTCAAGTCCCATCTCCTCATCCCCCAAATCTCTATTTACTTTGCAAAATCAATTAAGTTCCAGCAGACAATCCCTAAGAGTTTTAGAGATATTTATGATTTCTCCCTCCCTCCCTTCCTTCCTCTGTCTCTCTCTGTCTGTGTCTGTGTCTGTGTCTCTGTCTCTTCAAAATCCTTCAGTCTGGGTTAAAGAAAATGTTTGTGCCTTCTCCTCTCCCTTGTCTGCATTTCAAACCTTGATATACACAGTTTCAATTTTAAGCTATAGTTATTGGTCTCTTGTTCCCACCCATTTGCTACACAAAGAATTGGAAACCACTGTTTATGACAAGGCTGTGATTTGACTCAACTCATTTCCAAACACATTCAGCATGTAAAAATATGAAATAATTAAGTACAAAATTGATATTTTGGCATTAATATCTTATCAAATTACCTGCTCTCTCTGTAATATTTATTACATAGTTGAATTAAGAAATGTAACTTTATCATCAGGGGTATCTTGTAAGTCTTTGCTAAAAACCTGTAATTCAATAGTGAGAGAAATGTAAGTATATTTTTATTTCTCTCATTTCTACAGGAAAACAGAGGAAAATGAGTAAATGGACATAGTGAAGCTAATTTTTCTTTCATTTCTGGTACCTGATTACAGTCAGGTACTCAAAACATTTCTATTTAGTTTCTTCTGAAATTCTTTAGAATTTTTTTTTTTGTATATAATCTAAGCCAGCTGTTTTCTCTGAAGAGCAGCCTAGAAAAGAAATATTGTTTAGTTAATCCTTTCCCAAGCCCATACATTCTTGGGGTTAGGCCCACTGAAGCTGGGAATGATTCACGTAGTTATTTATTCCAAAAACATTCTTATTTCTTTTTACTTTCTTCTCCAGAAATCAAACTTTTCAGGATAGCAGGTAATAACACCATATCTAGGTAATGCTAATCATATCTGGACAAATTGGATTTTTTCAAACTCAGGTTTTTCTTTTAAAAAAGCATTCTGTTTCAAGCTAAATTAAAAATGATGTAATGATGATGACAATGATGATGATGATGGTGATAAATAAATCCCACAGTAGTTAATGTTGATTTCTTATTTTGTCTACTTCATTTAGATCTATTGTCTCCCTTAGAACATAAATTGAATCTCCACATATATTTTTAAAATAAAGGATGATTCTACCTAGTATTACAAAATTCTGCCCTTGTTTCAGGCTTACTTTTAAGTTTTATCTATAATATTGATATCTTGCAAAAACATTGACTCTAAGGTTCAAAAGTTATTTCTTTGGCTTTAATTAGGTTTATATAGGGTCCAGATTCTAGACTGGGAGATGAATATACAGAAACACATGGTTTTCATCCTTTTGGCATACACTTACCCTGAACTTGGTAAAAGTACTGCTTCTCCAGTCAGAGGATCTAGATTTAAATCCTATCTCTGACCTTTCATTAAGTCATTTAGCTTATTTGGCTTCAGTTTTCTCATTTTTAAAGTGAAGGTGTTAGATCAGAAAGCCTATGAAGTACTTTCTGAGGCTAAATCTCTGATTTCATGATTCTATTTGTTACAAGATTGCTTTAAATCATATAGTAAAATCAAAACTATCAATTCATTCATGATATCAAATGAAATTATGAATATATTTAAATAATATGACATAATCCAACATTGAGGAATCAATGAAAATTTTTTATTATAGATAACATTGATATGGATAAACACTTACTTAAGTTTTCAAGATGGACTTTGGTCTCTAAATTGAGTTTCATGATATGCTGTTTATTATATAATAAAGTTGTCCTTCCCTAATATCTTGTGACAACACTGGACCAGCATTTCATTTAAAGTCATCTGTGATGGAAAGAAGTTAGAACTGTTATTGTTTTTAACTTCTAAGTTTTGAAATATATGTCTATACCAAGCAATATGTTTTCTAGTTAAATCAAATACTGGACTGGTAGGGCTATAAAACTGGCAATAAAGTTTTAATACCATGTTATAAATAGAAATCTCCCTATGGATTGATAGAAAAAAAGACAGTTCTTTATTGGTTATTCTTAATTTATTTCTGACTTCTTTCCAATTCTCTTTCCTAATGCTACATAATTGAGATGATGAAAATGATGATGACAATTATAAAAATACTTTATGTTTATATAGAAATTTAAGGTAGGCAAAGTGCACACCATGTATACATTATTTCACTTGGTCTTCACAACAATCTTTCATCAAAGTTCACTAATTTAGCTGGGATTACACCCAGATATTCTGACTCTAAACTCAGATGATTTATACACACACATAACACACACACACACACACACACACACACACACACACACACACAACACAGCAATCACTCTCTTGAGCATCACCAATGGAACTCTGAAATTCTCCACCTGAGTGTTCTATTGGAATGCTAATCTCAACATGTATAAAACTCACTGCTTCCTCTCTGAAACTACTTTATTTCTTAGTTTCTCTTTATCCACTGAAAGTTCACACTTCAGTTATCCTTGATTATTTACTCTTTCCACTATCCAATATTTGTCTTTTATGTCTTTTCCCTGCCTTCTATTCACAAGATCACATCACAAGTTCACTTTTCACCATCTTTTGCTTACATTAACAGAATAGGCAGAATAGTGTGGTTTTGTCTGTCAAAAAATATTTATTAAGTGCCTACTTTGTTCCAGGCTAAGTGCTAAGTACCGGGGATACAAAAAAAAAGATGAAACAGTTTGCTGTCTTCAATTAATGGAAGCTACTTGAATCAGAAAAGATTGGGAAAGATTTCCTATAAAAAGATGTGATTTTACTTGAGACTTATAGGAAAGCTAGGGAAGTCAGGAGGTAGAGGTGAGGAAGGCATAGAAAATGCCTGAAGTTAAAGGTTGGACTACCTTGTTTCTGAAACAGAAATCAAAAAAATATGTGTTGGGGAGTAAAATACAAGACCTGAAAGTTTGTGTTTTGTTTTTACATAAAATGCTTTTTTAATGAAAGAAATTTTAAAGGAATGTATAGTCAAGTTAAAAATGTGCAGTTCACAAGCATGTAGGAGAGGAAGGAAGGTCATTTGACAGACTTGTCATCAGATTGGTATCTTTTGGACCTTTGGTGCTGATGCAACTGGACTAGGAACAGATACAGCAGGGACAGGGGATATGAAGGAGTTTAAATGAAATTTTAAAAATTGATTCTGAAGGCAACAGGAAACTACTGGAGTTTATTGAGTAGGAAGGTAAAATGATCAGACCTGCTCCTTAAAAAAATTACTTTGGAGTGGAACTAAGAGAACATTATACACAGCAATAGCAAGATTATGTGATGATCAACCCTGATGGATGTGGCTCTTTTCAACAATGAAGTAATTCAGGCTAGTTCTAATAGACTTGTGATGGAGAGAGCCATTCACATCTAGAGAGAAAGCTAAGGGGACTGAATATGGGTCACAGCATAGAATTTTCACCTTTTTTTTTTCTGTTTGATTGCTTTTTTCTTTATCTTTTTTTCCCTTTTTGATCTGATTTTTTTCTTGTGCATCATGATAAATGTGGAAATATGTGTAGAAGGATTGTACATGTTTAACATATATTGGAAAATATATATATTTCTCTCCAGGGAAGGGGGAGGGTTGGGAAAAAGAGAGGGAGAAAATTTTGGAACATCAGGTTTTGCAAGGATGAATGTTGAAAACTATCTTTGCATGTATTTTGAAAATAAAAAAGCTATTTAAAAAAAGAAGAAAATCACTTTGGATGCCTTGGGGGGAGGGAGACTTAGAGCAGGCAGACATATTAGGAGGTGATAACATCCTGCATTAGAATTGTGGCAGTGTCAGAGGAGAGAAAAGGATATATTGGAAAGATTGTACAAAAGTGAAATTGATAGGCTTTGGCAGCACTATAATTGGGTGGGAAGGTGTGAGATTGTGGGGAATACAGGATGATTTCTCAAACCTGAGGAACTGGAAGGCTAGTGTTGTGTCTTAAAGAAATAAGGGAGTTAAGAGAGGTGAGAGTGGAGGTGAAGAGAAAATATCATGAATTCTGTTTTGGACTTTTTTAGTTTAATATAACTCCTAGGACATCCAGTTGTAAAGTTCTAAAAGGCAAGTAGATATGAGTTGAAAATTAGCAAAGAGACTGGAACAGAATAGGTAAAATTGAAAATCATCAGCATAGAGATGGAAGCCCTGAGTTGAGATTTAGCCTCACATACCTCGTGGCTATATAACACTGGGCAAGTACTTTAAGGACTCTCTGGCTCAGTTTCTTTCTATGTAAAGTAGGGATAGCAATAGCATCTGTCCTTAGACCCTAAAGCTGTATGTACTTGGGCAAGTTATTTAATCCTGTTTGCCTCAGTTCCTTCATCTTTAAAACAAAATAGAGAAATAAATGGCAAACCACTCCAATATCTTTGTCAAGAAAATATTAAATGGAGTCATAAAGAATCAGATATGACAAACAATATAAATGCAATTATTATATCAATTTTTTTCTAGACTTATTATGAATTTCCGTTTCATTCAGTCTCCAGTACATTCAATCTTCTAATTGGTTTTCTTATAGTTTTTCATTCACAAATATCTGTGTCTCTGCACCTTCTTTCCTTCATGGCACTTTAGAGTCCCTATCTTCTTTTTAAAGTTCAGTTCAAGCACAATCTCCTACATTGATCTTGTTCCCTTCCTAATTCTTGATATTTCCTCCCCCAGTATTTTGCATTTACTTTGTGTGTAGGAAACTTGGCTTTGACTCAAGCCTAGGACAGTTTTGCATACTACTGTGTAATGCAGAGAGACATGTGATTCTTGATTGGTTATGAAAATGTTGAGCCTGACTATGAATACCTAAATAAGGGACTTAATGAGTTGGTTCTATACACTCTTCAAAAAAAGACACATGGTAAAAGGAGAGATGATAGACAGAGAGGTGATAGACAGAGAGGAAAACCTTGATATGGTGGACTTGCATGGAGAGCCAGGCCCTTTATTTCCCTGGATTTGAGTGATGGTCAAATAATTGTTGAAAATTAATCTCTTGTGAGTGAGATTGCTTTCTCCTGGCTTGAGGTGAGAATTTACTTGATTTTCAGCTGAAGAGTGTGTATTCTTTGGTATGTTCAAATTTATATAATTTCCATGTTTTGTGTTTGTTCTTTTGCTTAGATAAATGGATTTACTTTATAAAGTAACCTGCTATGTATGAGCTAAGGGCTTAATATTGATTATAGAAACTGCTTTTGTTCTCAACCAATCATCTCCTGGCTACTAATATTTGTAAGGTAAAATTAATATAACTCTGCTTACCATTTTCAGAGATTGAAGGAAAGAGCATCTAAACTCCATGGAACTCCTGGAGTCTTCCTGAACATTATCCCCTCCCTCAATGAAAATCATGGTGGTGTACATTGGGTCCCTGGCTTTTTTTCTTTCCACAGATCATAACTATCCGTGCTACCCATGAGCCATTCCTAAATATTTAGACAATTCATGGGGGCACACATGTTGCATATAGTTTGTATAATCTTTTATGAGTTTTTAATCTCCTAGAAGATAAGTAGTATTTCATTTTTGTTCTTGTTTTAGCAGTCTATTTACTATAGTAAATGTCCATGATACACATTAAATAAATATTTATAAACTGATTGATTGATGCTGGTCTATCAAGGGTGAAACACTACTATTATAATACTAATACTATCACTTGTCCTGCATGACCTAGAGAAGAGAGTTAAGAATCCATTTTCTATTATTACCATAAACACTTTAAACATGAGAAGACACATGTGTCCAATCTATGTGTCCACTTGGCCTATAAGCCCTCTCCCAATCTTTGTCCTTTTATACTGAGTATATATATATATATATATATATATAAAACCCCTCCAACTGTTAATACACACACACACACACACACATATATCTCCTTAGCAGTTGGAGGGGTTTGAGGATAAATTCTATTGTTTGGCAAGGGAAATGCAAAAACATATACTCCACCTTTTCTTTGGGAGCATATCTACTATGTGATCCATGGCACCAAATAGCTTTCTTTGCACAAGAAATTAAAATAATAGTGAATTTTGACTTATCTAGATGAAGCCTGGAAGAAATGGAAAAAAGTTTTCTGTAGTCAGAAAATATTGACAATGTCATATGGCATATGGCATAGACATCATTGTCTAGTTGAATTAAATGAGCAGGTATTTAATGCCATTTATATGAAAGCCACAGTGATATATATTAGGAATACAAAGACAAAAATGAAATGGTCTCTGCCCTCATTCAGCTTACATTCTATTGGAAGAAAGCAATAAAAAGATAAGCATATGGACAAATATAATCAAAATAAATACCAAGTAATTCACGAATGAGAGAATAGCATTGACAATTGGGGAGAGTGAGAAATGTCTGCTAGAGGAGGTAGAACCCAAACTTGGAAGGAAAAAAGTCATTCTCAGAAGCAGAGGTGGGAAGGAAGTTCACTGAAGGTATGGAGCAGGGGTACTATATCCTATAAGATAATAGATTAAGAGCTGAAAGTGATCATAAAGAGCAACCAGTTAGTTCAACTTTTTTCATACTGCAGTTGAAGAAAATGAATATTTCTGTTAACCATTCCGAATCAAAAAGACTTAGAAATAATCTTCCCTAATATATTTGAATTGAGAAGTAATGTAGTTTAGAGGATAAAAGAATAGCCTTGGAGTTAGGAAGGCATGCTCAAGTCTTATCTTTGACACATACTAGCTTTGTGAACATGAACAATTAGACCATGAGTTTCTTGGGATAATTTTCCCCCTATTCTCTGTATCCTTAGCATTTAATGAAGTGTTTGGCACAGGGTAGTGCTTAATGAATGTTAGTTGAGTGGCTCTCAGTACCCCAAATAGCTCTCTAAGTATATGTTACAGGATGGTTTTTGATTGAGATTGGTTTAGAGAATTTCCACATTGGGAATATCTTCACTGATGAACTCACAGGCTCTAACCTATCCCACTTAAGTGTGTGTCTATATCAGCTAATTTTGAAACCCATGTTAAATGCCTACCACATAGCTATGTTTATATAATCAACTTAATATCTACATCTCTATCAATATTAGAGGCTCAGATTTGGAATTAGAAAGGACCTTAGAGGTAATCCAGTTCAATCTTTTCATTTATAAATCATAAAACTGATGCTCAGAGAGGCTGTGGCTTTCTCAGAGTTATACAGAAAGTAGCTAAGTTAGGGTACAACTTGGCTCAGCTCTATAACTCTATCCCTAAACCATATATAAGAAAAATAAGCATTTATTAAGCGCTTACTGTGTGCCAAGTACCTTGCTAAAAGCTGGGATACTTAAGGTAAAGGTACAGGAGAGAAAGGAGGAAAGAAGAACTTCTGAAGAGATGGAATTTGAGGTGGTTCAAAGAAAGTCAGGGAACCAGGAGAGAGAAACTAAGGAATGACAATATTCTTAGCATAGGAGGATAGTCAGAAGTAAAGTATTGGGTGTGAGATTTAGTGTTCTTGGGTGGTTAGAGTTCATGGAGGGAAAAGTAAAGTGAAAGAATACCTACAAAAATATAATATATTACATATGGATGATATGGTATAGCTTCTAGAGAAATATAACAGAGATTTTAGGGTCCCAACCTCAACATTTGGTGGCCCAGTATGGGGAGAGTCTGGCCTCCTCTGGCTTGATTCCCTTCTTGTCAAAGTAAGCCCCCCATTTTTTCCCCACAATCTTATAACTGGGACACCCCAAGCCACTGGGAGAAAGCTTGTCTGGGTCATTATGAGCAAGTTTTCCTTGACTGGGGATGCTCAGAATGGGAAATTCTTGCAATTCTGGCAAAGTTCCCTAGAAACTCTCACTTTCTCTGGGATGCACAACTTTTGGCAAAATTTTATGGCTTTTGGCAAAGATGGGACAGTTCTCTTTCATGTAATTTTGTCTGTGTTTGTGTTTCTGTGAAGAATGTCTGTATCATGTTTGTTCTGTGAGCTAGATTTTGTTACCTGGAAAGATTTAAAATGCAACTAGCAAGCAAAACCCTCTATGCTGTAGTTAGAATGCTAGGGAAATTTCTTTAAAAACCTAGCTTTTCCAGGGGACTTCAGCTCTGGCCAAGCTGGAGGCTACACAAAAAAGTTAACTAATTAAAATTAAAATAATATCTTAGATTCTCAAAGTTTTGAGAGCAGTGATTAAGGAGTTTGGTAATTAGTCATTTTAAGATTGCAAGAAAATTATTGAAACATTGGGGATAATCCAGGAATTTACTCCATTTTGAAAGAAAAGAAAAAGAAAAAAACAAACTAGCAAATAGCAACCTTGTGCTAATCATTCCTTGACTCCTATCTTGTCTGGAATCCCCCTTCTGCTCCTTTGGGAAAGCACCCCAAAGGGTATTAAAAGATCCTCTCCACTCTACTCCCCAGAGTGGTCCTGAGTATATCTCAGTTGTGGGGATTACTAACAAGATCAATATAGCCCATAAAAGGGATATGTAACTTGTAATCTATTTGCATTGATAGTGTTAACAGAAGAGTTTAGGAACTTCAAGAAAACAGAAAAGTAGTTTGCTACTACTTTAAACTCTCTAGTTATCTAGAGTCAGACTTCTGAGGCCCTTTCAGCAAAAATTGGCACCTTAACCCTTTTCCTTGCTCACAAAAGAGAAATGATTTGCATAAATTGGCAAATAACCAAATGACAAGTCAGTTTGTTTAGAACCTTTAATCAAAATCTAGAGAATTCTTTAGAACTAGAACTAAAGTTGTCAATTTTAAAATCCATTCTATCTCAATTTTAAGATTTGTCTTGTTTTCTCCCTAAAACAAAAGTGAAACTTATTTAAAGGAACAGAAATTACAGCTAAGACTATTTGGTTATTAGGAAAATTATAAAATTTTCCTTGTCATCATGACAAGTATCCTTGAAGACACAGTGGTTTTCTACTCTAGATCTTAAAGATGCTTTTTTTTTTGCATGCCGTTGCATAAAGACTCACAATTTCTTTTTGACCTTGAAGGGGTAAATCCAGGGAAATGTAACCCTCCACCAATTAACATGGACAGTCATATCCATAATTTGGAAGTAGCTCAAGGCTTCTGTGACAGCCCTCACATATTTGAACAAGTACTGGCTATCCAGTATGTAAATGATAATCTTGATCTGCAGTCTCACCCAAGAGGCTTCTCTGGCATAGAAATCCCTCAGGGTAGTCCCACAGATTGAATTCTTGGAACAGTGGTGGTGGAACACTCCTCAGTTCCTTGCTGACTGTTAGAGATAATTTGTTGGTCAGTGAGAATCAAATTTCTGAGACCATTCCTTGGTTCAACTCCTAGGCCATAAAATTAGTGTATCTATAATATGAAGAACTGGATAAATTTATCTCTTTGCTTCTGTTTCTTTACTAAATTTTCTTGGAATTTAGACTTGGTGTTGCAATTATAATAAATTTGAATTGGTGTTGCAATTATAATAATTTTGCTCCTTCTCTAGGAAATGAGTTCAAGCCTGCAATTTCTTTTGAGACACCTCGTGACACTAGTCTGTGATCCCAACCTTTTGGGGTCCTTCCCCAAACTTAACTTGGATATATATATATATATATATGTGTGTGTGTATATGTGTGTGTGTGTATATGTGTGTGTATATATATATGTATAATAAATTAAATGCAAAATAAGAGATAACTACAAATGCTACATTAACATAGCCCACATCTGATCTAGTATCCAGGAAAGTAAGACTGCAATTTTCAGTTTGTAGGAATTTTACACACACACACACACACACACACACACACACACACACACACACACACAAATGCATACACACACAGATTCTTATTTTTTAAAAAAAATCTTTTTTTCTAATTGAAATATAGATGGGTACCAGCTAGATATTTCTGACCTGAATATTTGAATCAGAAGCTGTTCTACATTGACACTGTCACTCTCAAATAATGCATTTACCCCCTTTAAAATGGAAATTAAAAAAAATTATTATTATAGCTTTTTATTTACAAGATTTATGCATGGGTAATTTTTCAGCATTGACAATTGCAAAACCTTTTGTTCCAATTTTTCCCCTTCTTCCCCCTCTCTCCTCCCCCAGAGGGCAGGTTGACCAATACTTGTTAAATATGTTAAAGTATAAGTTAAATACAATATATGTCTACATGTCCATACAGTTATTTGGCTGTACAAAAAGAATCGGACTTTGCAATATTGTACAATTAATCTGTGAAGGAAATCAAAAATGCAGGTGGACAAAAATAGAGGGATTGGGAATTCTATGAAGTGGTTCATACTACAAATGGGAAATTTTTAACCAGGAATTCTTATAATAGGTGGGAGCAGGGAGAGGTTAAACTTCTGCAGATTATAATCTGGAATGGGGATGTTAATTTACTTAATTTTCCTCAGGCATAAAATGAACAATGGGTCTGTCTGGGAGAGAGAGAAACTAATCATTCTGTCAGTCTACAAGCATTTATTAAGCACTTAATAGAATTTTTCAAAGAGTTGGGGATGGGTGGGGGAAGAAAGACAAAATGTTTTGTTTCTGTCAACTGGTATTATTTATATAATTGGTTCAATTTCTTATTGCACTTTACTCCTATAGCCATAGCCCAAGAATCTTCCTCTGTCATATTCATCTAGAGTAATTTTCTACTGAAGGAAAATCTGGGAAGTCTCCTTTTTTTCCTCAACCTTTTTCTCTTTAAATACAGTAATTTTTCTTTTTTTTCTGTAAACATTTTTCATTGCCAGACTCATGAATAAAAGATAACTGTTCGCAATGAAAAAGGAAGCAGTTAAACACACACATGCAACTAAAGCTTGCTAAGAGTCAATGAAGATGATTTGCTTAGAATAAGTTCTATTTTTCCCTCTTTCCTTTCTAAAACCAAGTATTTATTGCTATGTTGTGCTATCTTTTGTTATGGATATTTTGAATATTCTTAAGAGCTAAAGTGTATTTTAATTATCTCTTTCCCAGTTCAATGCATTGTACTCTAAAGGTCTTTTTTTTTAAACTGTCAGCTCTAATTTGCTTTTAATTAATTGCCTTTTTATTAATTAATTTTTGTGCTTTTGACCTAATAATTATAAACCACATATCATAGGTTCTCAAATGACACCTCATTCATTGAAACCAGTGAAGCAGTTTAGCAGAAGTTTGCCAGAAATAGCTATTCAGTTAATATAGAGATTAGCCCCATCTATAAGGATGATACCAATGCAGTTCAAAATGGCATTTCATTTTTACTTGTTTTATTCTGGCAATAAAATATTTTGTCTTTGGCTTCTTTAATAAGAGATTAATACAATGGTCTTTCTTTCCTGTCTATGCTTTGAAAAAATATTCCCTATTTTTCCCCTATTCCCTTATTAATATAGGTTTTTTCTTGTCTTATCTGGACTCCTTTGACCTGATTTGTTGGAAGAAAAGGTTGATTATATTACTCTTTCTGCTGATTCTAAGGTACTATTCTCATGGAATTAAACCAAAATCATAATGGATAATATGTAGGGGAACTTGGTTCTTCCTTACTGAGTCATTTAGAGTCAGATAACATGGAATTGAATCCTAACTTTGCTATGTACTATTTCTGTAATCTGAAGCAAGTTATTTTACCTATATATGTCTTAGTTCCCTCATCTCTAAAAATGAGGGCATTGGACTTGCTTCCAAACTCTATAATTCATGAGAAATGAATTTAACTTCTTTCTCTTTTCTGTGGGCAACTTAGAGGAAAATGAGTTTTGTGATTTTCTGTAATCTCTTTGCTAATATTTTATTTAAGATTTTTGCATCAATATTCATTAGGGAGATTGGTCTATAATTTTCTTTTTCTGTTTTCGTCCTACCTGGTTTAGCTATTGGTACTATGTCTGTGTCATAAAAGGAATTTGGTAGAAGTCCTTAGTTCCCTATTTTTTAAAATAGTTTATGTAATATTGGAATTAATTGTTCTTTAAATGTTTGGTAGAATTCACATGTAAATCCATCTGGTCCTGGGAATTTTTTCTTAGGAAGTTGGTTAATAGATTATTCTATTTCTTTTTCTAAAATGGGACTATTTAAGTAATTTACTTCCTCCTCTGTTAATCTGGGAATCCTATGTTTTTGTTTGTATTCCTCCATTTCACTTAGGTTATCAAATTTATTGGCATTAAGTTGGGCAAAGTAACTCCTAATTATTGCTCTAATTTCCTCTTCATTGGTGGAAAGTTCTCCCTTTTTATTTTTGAGAATAACAATTTGATGAAAGTGAGTTTTGTGAATTCCTACTTCTGCTGCCTGGAAGTATTTGTAGAATAATACTCTACATGTGCACACAGCAATTGATAAACAGCATTTATCTAATACTTATTACATGCCAGGCATTGCATTAGGAATTTAACAAATATGGGGCAGCTAGGTGGCACAGTAGATAGAGAACCAGCCCTGAAGTCAGGAGGACCTGAGTTCAAATCTAATCTCAGACATTTACTTCCTGGCTGTGTGACCCTGGGCAAGTCACTTAACCCCAATTACCTCAGCTAAAAACAAACAAAAAAAATTAACAAATATTATCCCATATAATGGGCAGATAAGGCTGGATACACATCCTTAAATGGATAAAGCACAGGTCTTGGAATCAGCAAGACTCATCTTCATGAGTTCAAATCTGGCTTCAGATACTTTTTAGCCATGTGATCCTAAGCATATCAACTAACTCTGTTTCTCTCCTATAAAATGAGCTCAAGAAGAAAATGTTAATTCAATCCAGTACCTTTGTCAAGAAAATCCCAAAATGGGGTCATGAATAGTCAGGCCAACCGAAAAGACTCACAACATATCTTGTTTTATTCTCACAATAATCTTAGGAGTGCTATTATTTCCCCATTTTTGTAGTTGAGACAAAAAGGGTTTAAGTGATTTAGACAAGTCAACTAGTATCTGAAGTAGGTGTTGAACTCAGATCTTATTGATTTCAGCTGCAAGATCCTATTCATAGAAAAATCTCACTGTCTATTAAGTGAATATTTAATAAACACTTTTGAGTGAATGAATGTGTAAATGAATAAATTTTGTATCTAGTTACAGACCATCACCATATTAAGGGCCCATAGGTAGGTATCCAACAGCCATCAGTTAAGCACACATCGTAGCTAATCCTAACTCTGACATATCCTAGTGCTATGAACATACAGTCATTTAACATCCCAGTGCCCTGAACAATTAAGGCTATGACTTAAAGGTAAGTTTCTCATCTTCATTTGTGAAGGGAATTTCAGCCTCAGGAGTTTTCTGCATGAGGATTGTAGGCCTAATGGAGGATAGGTGTCATGCTTGATTGACTTTTATCTTCCCTAACATAGTGCAGAGACATTCAAGTAGTAAATACTCAAAAAGATTTTTTTTAATGAAAAGATGTATTTAAAGACAAAATTTTAAAAATATCACAGGAAGGAAGTATCATTGAATTGAAGAACTTTCTTTACTTTCTTGAAGAAATAGATTTTTGGTTAACAAAGCAGAGATGGAAATAGAACTCTTTATTGCTCTGAAGCAAAAGTGCAATAATGAAAAAAAGCTATGATATTAACTGTTTAACAATCTACAATAGATGAATCTATCAAAAATTGAATAAAATGAAAAGTTGAATGGGAAAGAGTGAGAAATTTTGGAAATTTCCTATTGTTCCAAGCAACAATGAATTTGTAACAAGGGTACTGGTTAATCCCAATTTTAAGGAACACATATAGCATGTTCTGTTTGATTCAATTACTCATATGGTGGCTGGGTAAGCCTGTTTCTGGAAGGTCAGGATGATTTGAGTAGAGGGGTTAGCCTCTTTATTTCAGCATGTACTCAGGTATTTTGGATCTGTTTCCTCTGAGCTTCCTACAACACGAAGAAGGTCCTTTTGGTTGGTGGTTAAGCTGGAATTAAGAGAGCACAAGATAAACTCCAAAAGGAAAACTCACTCTATTTCCTCCCTTTCTCCCTTCCTTCCTTCCTTCCTTCCTTCCTTCCTTCATTCCTTCCTCCCTCCCTCCCTTACTACCTTCCTCCTTCCTCCCTTTCTTCCTTCCTCCTTCCTCCCTTCCTCCCTTCCTCCTTCCTCCTTCTCTCCCTCCCTTCCTTCCTTCCTTCCTCCCTTCTTTCCTTCCTTCCTTTCTTACTTCTTTCCTTCCTTTCATCTTTCCTTCCTCCCTTCTTTCCTCCCTCCCTCCCTCCCTTCCTTCCTTCCTTTCATCTTTCCTTCCTCCCTTCTTTCCTCCCTCCCTCCCTCCCTCCCTTCCTTCCTTCCTTCCTTCTTTCCTCCCTCCCTCCCTCCCTCCCTCCCTCCCTCCCTCTCTCTTTCCTTCCTTCCTTCCTTCCTTCCTTCCTTCCTTCCTTCCTTCCTTCCTTCCTTCCTTCCTTCCTTCCTTCCTTCCTTCCTTCCTTCCTTCCTTCCTTCCTTCCCCTTATACCTGAACTAGTACAATAGCCTGTTGACTGAACTCCTTGTCCAAGTTTCTCCTTTAATTCTATCCTTCCCTGATATACTAAAGTAACCTTCCTAAAGGGCAGATCCAACCATGTCACCTCCCCATTCAATAAACTCAAGTGTCTTAACTTGCACATTTCACATATAAAGTCCTTTGGCTTCTAAAGTCTTTCAGGAACTTTCTATTTTTCCAGTCTTCTTATATTGTATTCCTTGCACATACTCTAATCTAGTAACATGGACTTCTTTATATTGTTCCTCAAATGTGATACTCCACATCTTTGCATTGTGCATTTTCATTGGTTGGTTTAATATTAATGCTTTCCTTCTGAAGTTATCACCATTTCATCCTCTATATAATTTGTTTGTTCATCCTCCTTGAGGACAGGGATTGTTTTGTCCTTTAGTTGAATCCCCTGTCATTAGTACAGTCCCACGTCACAGATGCTTAATATTATTTACTCATTAAGAGAATAAATATACAATTATTTCTTATTGGATGAAATCCTTCCTTAATTTTAACTCATTATGTAATACTTTCTTGTTTAGGACAATGGGAAGAAGGCTAGACTTAAAATATTTTATGATTTTTAAAAATGATGATATATATTAAGGCACAATGGCAGATGGTCCTTCCAATGTAACCTGTAAAGCATTTGCTATATTCTAAATTTATACTCTTTGCAGACTTATGCACATATATTCAATTTTCAGAATATTTTTGTAAATTATAAACAAAAAGGGAAAAGCTTTTTAATAATGAAAATTTCATTTGTAAATGACCTCCAGAAGAATATAATAAATCTCCAGCAGAGCCAATTATTACTCATGTTATATAACAGATTCATTTTAATTTGGTTGCTAATAAAGAGCAATAAAATTAAATAGATATGCAAAATATATAAAATATATGCAGAATAGCAAGAACCTTGGTCTAGCAGTCTGAACCACAAAGTGTGCAAAAGGAAATAATGTATAAAAAGAATGGGAATGTTGGACTAGGTCAGGTGGTAAAGAATATAAATGCCAGATAGAAGAATTTATATTTGATCTTTGAAGCATTTATTGAAGTATTTATCAAGGAAAGGAGTAGGGTTAGTAAAATCACTTTGGCAGCTGAGTGGAGAATAGGTTGAAGTAGGCAGGGACTTGATGAAGGAAGGCTATTTAGGATACAATAATAATGATACAATTGACAGTTATGAGGGCCTGAAAGAAGAAGAAAGGCTCTTTGATGGTAGGGAAAAGGATCAAAATAAGAAATGTTGTGAAGAAAGACTAACAAGATCCGACAACTGATTGTATACACTGGATGTTGAGGATAATACCAAGATTTTGACCTTGCTTATTGGAAGAATAATGATGTCCTTGATATCAATGGAGAATGTAGAAGAAGAGTGAGTTTTAGGGAGAAGAAAACCAGTTCTGTCCAATGAATGTCTATTTCTATTCAGAACAAAAAATGTACATATTGCTATTCATTTGTAGTTTAGACTTTACCTTTATATAGTTGTTGAACTGAGCAACAGTTATATAGTCATATGATAAAAGGAAAAGAAGGAAAAATATCAACTGCATAGTATTACAATTAGTTGGATTCAGAACTTGTTAGTAAAGCAGCCCCCAAAAGTCATGATTAATAGATAAATAGAAACAAAGTAAAAATGAACTGCTACAAGGATGGACTCTTAAGTCTACTCTACAGTTTTACATTTGCCTCATTGAGCTAAACGAAGTCAGAGATTGCACACTTTTATCAAAAAATGCCAATATCATTAATCTGGGCAGATTTACCAATATACTGGGTAACAGAAATAGGATGTAAGTAAATCTCAAAAAGTTGGAATAACAGGACACATCTGAAGTCATAAAGTCTTATTGGAATAAATGTAAAGTACTACATGTAAGTATAAAAAATAAATTGTACATGTATCTCTAAAAATGTAGCTGTAAGACAAGTCATATAAAAAAAAGAGACTTGGTGATTTAAGTAGAACATGTTTAGCTTGAGTCAGCAGATAAGAGGGCCAGCAAAACAGCCAGTATGATCATAAGTTGCATTGAAACTAATAATGAAATAAGAAAACATAGCATTAAAGATAAGAATCAATCACCAAAAGTAGAGTTTTGGCTTGATATGAAGAAATTTCTTTATTCCTCATCTAAATATTGGTTCTGTTTAAAGTATAGTTGAAAATGATGTTGTACTTTTGAAATGACCTTGCCCTCTTGGAGAAGTGACTGGGGAACTAAACCAACTGAAACTTTCCTTTACTTCTGACTCCTAGGTTTAGAGCTGGTGGGATTGCTATAGGATGATGGGAGTATAATCATTGCTTAGATATTTTATTATGTATGTTCATTGATTTTATTATTTATTTGTTGATTATTACTTATTAATTTATTGTTTTACAATTATAATCTATCATTTCTTTATTAGTTATTATTAATTATCTATGCTAAGAGTCCTTGTTATTATATATAATTAATAAAAATCCTAAAAAACATGAGCCACCTAAAAGAGGAATGGGTTGCTTCAAGATATACTGAGTTCTTTTTTCATTGGAAGTCTTCAAGAAGGAGATAGATTAATATTTTTTGAGGATATTGTCTTTCTCTTCCCCTCCCTCCGTGTGTGTTTATCATTCTGTATCTATTGCTACACTTGTGTCAATCTGTACTACCTTCCAAGATGATCAAAATCATCAGGTTGGCCATTAGTTTATTCTTTTCTCATAGATCACCCATAAATATAGAAATTATTACTCCCCATTTTGCACTTATATTGATCTATTGCATTGCTAATTAGAACCAAGAAGAGTGCCTATTTTATGCTTAGAATAGGGACAAAGACATTATCTCAAATGTTGACTCCTATTTAACTTCTGGTTATATTCAACTTTTGAATATCTTTCACTAATTGTACTTTTAAAATAACCATCAACATCACTGTTGTTAGTTATATTTTGTTTTGTTTTTGTCCAGGTATGCACATTTTGTCCAAGAGCAGTATGCAAAGTACTATTTCCTTTTTCCATTGTATGTTACCCAAAAATGGATTTCTTCAATAAATGATTCTTTTGATCCAAAAGAAGAAAACTCTTCATTTCAATGATGTTTTCTTCTCTTATTGTTTCATTTATTTTGTTTTAAAACCCATCCTTCCATAATATTAAATACATATGCACACATATATTCTTATTGAGCACCTGTCATCTGCAAGAATTTATGTCGAATACTAAATGGAATACAAAATAAGAAAAACATGAAATCTACTTTCATTGAGTTGGCAATCTGGCACTAAAATCAAATGATCATAATACAAGTCAATAAATGACTAGTGGCTTTAGAGAGGTGTAGCAAAGTGCTATATTATTACAGAGGAAGAAGTAAATTCCAGATGAGGAAATAATCCAGTACCATAACTGGACATTTACTTTTAAAGGAACTGTTAAAGAAAAAAACAAAACCTCATAGTCCTGGTGTATTTACAAGCAAGTTCTATCTAACTTATTCTCAAAAGTTGAAAAAGTACTGTACCAGACTTATTTTACAAAATCATAATAGTCCTAAAGCTAATCAGGAAAGGGCAAAACCAGGGTATTGGCCACTATTACTAATGAATACTTATTCAAAAATATAAATGAATTCCTGTCAAAGTCACCACTCTGTCTCTCTCTCTGTTTCTAACTCTATCTGTCTCTTTTTCTGAATGTCTTTCAGTCTGACTCTTTGTCTATGTCTCTGTCTCTCTTCTCCCCACCCTTACTATTTCTCTATTTAATCTGCCTTGATATGTCTATTTTCACTCTACCTTCTGAAACCAAGCAGTCCATTTTAGTTGCAATATATCTGGTGACATTTCTAAATGATTGGAGAGGACTATCTATTTTGGGATAGAGTTTGGGACTTTAATGGTGATTTTGAATTGAAGTAGAAACTAATATCCTATAATGCTTCCATTTAATAATTGGGTTATGAATCTGATGATCATGGCTATTATTAAAGATTCAAAAAATATTCCAACCACACTTTTGAAAACATATTCTAGTGATATAAGATCTGTGAAGTGTCTTATAAATCTTAAAGTGTTACACAGCAAAATCAACTATCATCCTATTTATTTCTTACTTTGACTATTTCTTTATAATTATATTTATATCATATACTGTCCAGACAGCAGAACATAGTGATCACTGAGACAGTTATAGAGAAAGGAAGAAAATAATCATTAAGCATCAATTACACCATTGTATAGCACAGGCATTGTGCTAAATGCTTTCCAAATATTATCCCATATGATCTCACAACAACTTTGGAAGGTACATGCTATTGTAATCCTCATTTTACAATTGGAGCAAGACAGAGGTTAAGTGAATAGTTGCCCAGAATCACAGATTTCATAAGTGTCTGAGGCTAGATTTGGACTAAGTTCTTCTGATTTCTGGAAGACTTCTTGATTATGTACTGTGCCACTCTGAGGACAGAGCCAGGAAAATGGAAGTGAGGAAAAGGGAAACTGAGGCTTGATGTAAGGGAAAAAATATAAAAAGTCAACTTCCTAACAATTAGAGCTGTCCAAAAGTGGAATGAGCTTTCTTGGGAGGTGGTAGGTTCCTCTCCTTGGAGTCTTCAAACAGGAGAAGTAGTGAGAATTCATGTCAAACTATCTAATAGGTATTTTCCCATGCTTTCCTTATTTGTACTTGATATTACCCTTTATGTCTAAATTGTGTGCCCATTTTGAACTTATGACGTGAGCTATTGAGACCTAGTTATTAAATGCTAGCACACTCTTGATTGCTCATGGCATGAGCTCAGCAGGAGTGTAGTAGAAATTTAGGGAATGAAGTCATCACTAGACTCTTCAGAGACTCTTAAGCCAATATTAATAATAATAACAATTATTATTATATATTTAAATAATAACCATACACATAATAATGAATAAGAATAAAAATAAGACTATATTGAATTTATATAATGATTTAAAGATTTCAATGTGCTTTACATATTTTTTTCTTCTTTAAGCATCATAACATCCCTATTTATGTGTTAGAACTAGGATAGACAATAATTTTGAGGCCATTCACCTCTCTTACTCTCTCTCCAATTTACCATATTGCTGCTCATTAAAAAAGTCACTTCTTTTGAGGATCAGAATTTCAATATGATAATGATATTGGTGCAAAATGATTTTTCAGAACAAGACATTGGAACTGTTTTCTTTTATTCTCCTTTTTGTTTTTTAATCTCTCAACAGAATCCTGAAAAACCAACATTCAAGCTCAGCCCATTATTATTTCCTGATTTAGTGGCAGGCAAATTCCAACCATCTAAACAGTTGAATGGAGATTTTTGTAATTTTAGCTGAGAAATAAATTCCCCAGCTCTTGTTAGAGTGAATCTTTGGACACTGGGGGTTTTTAATCGACATCCTGAAGCAACTAAAACTAGAGGTGCCCTGTGAGGCACCTCACTCTAATTACCCCAGTGCTGTATAAATCACAGCTTTCTGTCTGTCATTTTTCAAAGCCCCGTTGTGAATCCAAACCAGGTGACTATGTGGGATGATCGAAAGCAAAGTGACAGAACACACCTGAGCTCCCATTTTGCTCAGGGCAGTGATTATTAATGTGAGAAATCCAGAGTGATGTGAAGTGGCCAGAGCACCAACAGAATTTATTGCTTGCAGCTTGGCTGTCCCTTGGCCTTTGCCAGCTGTTCCACACCTGGAAGTAGAGAACAGAAACATCCCTCTTCAATTTATCTTTCGTGGACTTGTTGCTTCTGGGACTCAGATGCCAGGTGATAAAGCTGGGAAGCAAAAGGGAGAGGTTCCACCTGTCGAAGCCTGATTTCCACAAGGATTCCCCACTCTCACTCTGGTAGAGCTACTAGTTGTTAGCCACACCCAAGATTTATGAGTAAGCCAGGAGGATAAATTAAACTTAATGAAAAATAGGTGTTTTTAATCCTTGACAACTCCAGTTCTTCCTATTATCCTAATGTATTTTTTTCATTAACTTTTACTGCAATCCATATTACATTCATGAAGTTTTAAATATCAATTTATATGTGGAGCCTTACAGGCTTTCTTATTTTACATGTACTTTAAAAATGTGTTATTTTAAATACGAATTTCTGTGTTTTAAATTTTCGTGTTATTTAAAACATTTTAAGCTTTATTGTTTAATGATATCTTTTGTTTTTAGATGAGACTCTTTTTCTCCACCTTCCTCCCCAATAAATAATCCCTTATTAAAAAAAAATTTAAAAGTTAGAGAGGGGAAAAAACAGTTTGGCAAAACCAACCAACACAATGACCATGTCTGATAATATATTTAACACCTATAGTTCTCTATTTTTTCTGTTAAGGGAGGTGCATTTTCTCAAGTCTTTTCAGGGTACTCTAGCATATTTTCAAAATTATTTTTATATTTTGTTTTTAAAATACTTCCATTGACCAGTGTGTATGAATAAATAGGCAGATCTCTTTGTGTGTGTCTCTCTGTCTCTATCTCTCTCTTCTCTTTCTCTTTCTCCCTCATCTCCCCCAATCATAGAATATCTGTATATGTCTGTATCCTTCCTTCCTTCCTTCCTTCTTCCTTTGTTTCTTCCTTCCTTCCTTTCTTGTTTTCTTTTACAAAATGACTAATATGAAATGTTTTACATGATTATATATATATAAACTATAACATATTGCTTACCATCTCAGGGAGGGATAGAATTTAGAACTCAAAAATTTAATAAAAATATATGTTAAAATTGTTTTAACATGTAATTTGGGGAAAATAAAATATTTTTCAAAAAACCCAGAAAATTAAAAATGGCAACAATAATTTTATTCAGTCTTTTGTTATTCACTTTTTAAGTAGTGTGTGATTCTCTGTGTCCCTATTTGGACTTTACTTGGCAAAAGTATTGGAGTGGTTTGCCATTTTTTTTCTAGCTCATTTAATAGACTTTCTGCAACTTTGCTTAACTTAAATCCAACTTACATACAAATAAAAATATCACTCCTGATGTCAATGGTCCTCTTTAAAAAATGAAGAACTACAGCAACTAATGAGGAAATTGAGGCAAACTTGGCTAAGTTGACTTGCCAGGGTCACAGAATTAGTGTCTGCACTTAACCCCAATTG
Organism: Antechinus flavipes; assembly: GCF_016432865.1. NCBI lineage: Eukaryota > Metazoa > Chordata > Mammalia > Dasyuromorphia > Dasyuridae > Antechinus > Antechinus flavipes. The sequence goes on along the minus strand of NC_067398.1, from coordinate 574,843,693 downwards.
CCTCAGCAAAAATTAAAAAAAAAATAACTAAATAAAAAATAACAGAATTAGTGTCTGAGGCCAAATTTGAACTTAGGTTTTTATAACTCCACACATTAGCTGCCCAAACTATAATAATAGCTAATAATAATAGTAAAGACTACAAAATACATCTATTATTTTATTTATTTCTCACAACAATCTGGGAGGTAGATGCTATTTGTATCCTCATTTTACAGTCATGTAAAATGAGACTGAGAAATCTTAAATGATTTGCTCAGATGTCTAAGGAAAAATTTGGGTTCAAGTTTTACTGAGTTGCAGATTTTTTGCAGTTGTATTCACAATGCCATACTTCTTCCCTAAAGGCGGAGTATGAAAAAAGGTTAGAAGTAGTACCCTTATACATATTAGAACAGTTTAAATTCATTTAAGGAAAAAATTATTATAAAATCACCAAAATTCAGAGTTGCAAAGGGTCTCTCAGATCACCTCATGTCTTCCTTGATACCTTTTTTCTGTCACTACCATGATTTCCTGCTCAAAAATCAGCACTTAGTCAATGTCAGTGCTATTCCTCCTCAACTCTACCTACTGACTTTGCTAGTTTCCTTTAAGTCCTAACTAAAATTCTATCTTCCACAAGAAATTTTCATCAAGTCCTCATAATTTTAGTACTTTCCTTCTGTGAATTATCTTCAATTCAATCTGTATCTATTTAAACATTGTTTCCTTCATTAGATTGTAATCTCCCTGAGATTTTCTGCCCGTTTTTGGTATCACCAGTATAGTAAGCACTTAATAAATGTTTATTGATGATGACTGAGTAGAAGCCAAATTTTTGCCCTCTTCACCAGATCTCCCTCACTTGCTATATGAAGATATATTATATAAAGTAGGTTCACTAGGAGAGATCGTTACTGGACATCTGAGCCAGCTGGAAGTTGCTTTCACAGACTAATTGATTTTAAGCATCATTGCCTCTTCACAACACACTATTATTCCCTGCTAAAATGTGGGGAAAGTAAAACAAAACTGGCAGGCATTCTCTCTTTGTCTTTCTGTCTCTTTCTCTATCTCTGTTTTTCTCTCCCCCTCCCCCCATCTCTATTTTTCAGTCTCTCTCTGTCTCTCTCATACACACACAGGTATTTAGTACATTTAATCCTACCGTTACTTCAAATGGGACAATGTAGCCTGGAAAGTTTTTGTGTAAGGTCAAAAGATATCTAATAAAACACAATGAGTATTGATTATAGATATCACAAAGCAACATGGTAGCCAAACTTTGCCTGAAATTATGACATTAATAGCCACTTGACTTAACTATCCATTAAATATTATTAATTAGGATACTAAAGATCCCAGGTTTCCTCTATTGTGACATAGAAATTATATTGGAGTTTTTCTCTTTCAGAAAAGACATGATATAGAGTTGGTATCAATAATACTTCTCAATACATAATTAGGATACAATTCTTCTCATCTTCCATATAATTTGACCCTTATGTCTAATTCTGTGGAATTAAGTTATGTGTTTAGGGAAAATTGAGTGCATTCTGACAACTGAAGAAATGAGTGCCATCCTCAGGGCTAACCCTAGGCATTGTTCTGTGTGGACCTACCTTATCCTTGATACTCTTATTTCTTTTTCTTCTTTTGCCTTTCAATTGGCTCCCCAGATACTCACAATCCTCATTCTTCATTGGTTTATTAGGCTACTTCAATGGGGCATCCTAGTCAGGTCAGCTTTCTTTGGACTGTATCCAATTTGTGACTCTTTTTGTTTCTTCCCATTACATTCATGTACCACATTTTGTTTAATCATTTTCTAGCAAATGGACAAATATACTTTCTTTTCAATTCTTTGGTATCACAAAAACTGATGTTATAAAATTTTTGGTGTATGTGAGGACTTTCTTATTGATGACATTCTTGCATATAGGTTCATTCAACATTTGGGCCAAAGGGAATGTACATTTTAGTCACTGTAATTGATTAATTCCAAATTGTTTTCCAAAATGGTTGCACTGTCTCATTGCTGAATCAACAATTTATCAGTATATATACTGGATAAATCGTTCCACAATTCCTCCAAAATTGAGTGATGTGATTTTTTTTTTTTATCATCTGCTAGTTTACTGGTCTGAAGTAAAAACTCAGGGTTATTTTGATGTACAGTTCTCTTCATATTAGGGATCTGAAGCATTCTTTCATATGATTGTGAATATCATGCACTTCTTTCACTAAGATTAAGAAAATAATAAGGAATGTAAGTGAGTTTATTATTGTAGATCATCTATTCCAAATGTCAGGGGTCAATCATCTCTCTCAGGTAGAGTGTAAATTCCTCAACTCATACTTTACACACTTCTTTTGCGCGAAACTTCATTGTTTTAGAGTATATAATAGGCTATTTAATAGCTACAGAAAAGTCTGATTTGATCCATTACCTATTATAGTGTTCTAGTTGGTTTTCTGGAGGTCTCTAGAACAGTCTTCATTTCAGCAGAGTAATCACCATGAGAATAGCCAGAAATTAGGTCCAAATTCTTTATTATCTCTTCAAAATCTGTTTCCTTTACTTGGAGCCTTGCCAACTTTCTGGAAGTCCTTCAGACAAGACTTGGTTTCAGTGGAGAAATGAAGGAGCGCCACCAGGAACCTGATCAAAAATAGAATGTCTCTCTGAGTCTGAAGGCTTGTGCTCCAGCCTCCAGCCACCACAAAGGTGGGAGATGGAATGAATGTCTCTGGCAGGGTTTGTCCTAGCTTACATACTCTATTATAATTACATCATTGTAGGTGTGAATCTTGTAGAACTATATTAAGTACTATGTACATGTACTGAAGTAGAGAACTATTAATCACCATATTAAACTAGATAATCTTTGTCTTATCAGTTCCACTGAGTTAAGACCTTGTAAGAATCCTTGTTTCAGAGTTCTGGCCCATTACAACCTATATATCTTCACAACCATATAAGACAGATGGTTGTCAAACTCATTTTTAAAAAGTATAAGATATGCTCTGCCCATATAAACTATTTATATCCATCGTAGATGTCTAAATGCATAGAAAAATAGCAAATGGTTGGATTGGTAGCCTTAGGGTCTCCACTAAGTGTCTTTTTAGGAGTACAAAATGTTCTCATGACATCAAAAACTCTTCTAACCTCTCACTGACTTCTTCATGTAACATTCAAGGACTATAATTAATATAATATCTTAAGTAGCACTGAAAACATCTAAAAACATACATGTTCATACACAGTCTCTTTCATATACTTTTCTTCATTCCTCTGTATTTTCACTAGTCATCATCTGCCTTTCTAACTTCACTTTCTTTCTTTCCTATTCCCAACCTTACATTTAATCAGTTCAACTCTATATTATTTTTTTTCTCTTGAGTTTCTTGCTGCCACATCTTTCCACATATCTCCTTGCAACTAAAAAGTTGCCTAATATCAACCCTGGATTACTCCCATATTTCATTTCTTTTACAGGCCATTCAATGGACTTGGAGACATATAAAGTCCTTGGACCTGGACTATAATAAGAATGACTCCATTATAAATTTGCGTTACCTAATTTCAGGCTTACTAAATCAAGGCAATTCTTTTATTCCTCCACAATTGATTCTTCATCCCTTTTCAAAATTATTTCAAACATCTCTCATCAAGCTTCACTATTCCTATCCCAACCCATTCAGCCAAGATCTTCATCTATTACTTCACTGAGGGAATAATGACCATTAACTTTTTGAGTTTCTTCTTCTTCCCGTTGCTACCTCTAAAAATGGTCTACATTATCTCTCATTATTTTGTAAACTATTCCAGTATCTGATGATCTTTCTCTCCATCAAAGCCGACATTTCTACATATACCCTTGATCCTATCCCTTTTCCTTCTTATATACCAGATTGCATCCATAAATCATTCTCTTCTTTCTAAACATCGACTTTTCCTTATCTTGCTCCTTTCCTACTCCTTATCAACTAGCCCAAATCTTCCCAGCTTTAAAAACTCTTATTGGACTCTATCTCCTGAAGTTTAGTCCTAAATTATTCTCCTTTTTCACAATCAAAATTCTAGTAAAATCTATTTAAACTTATGATTGACATTTTCTCTCCTCTCATATATTTCTCAACACTCAATTAAAATTGCTTTGTCTAGAGTTATTAGTGATCTTTTAATTGCCAAATCCGATGGCTTTTTATTGATCTTTATTCTTTGTTTTCTCTCTGGAGTATCTGTACTATTGACCACTCTCTTCTGGAGACTATTTCCTCTTTGTTTTGGTAACACTATTTTTTCTTGGTTCTCCTCATACATGTCTAACTGTTTCTTCTTTGTCTCATCTGCTGGTTCTTCTGGATCATCATTCATACCACCCTCTCTAACTGTTTGTGGACCCCAAAGTTTTGTCTTGGATCTAATTCTTTTTTTCTCCCTGTGCTTTCTCACTTGTAAACTCTATCAGCTCCCATGAATTTAGTTATCCTCTCTATGTAGGAGACTCTGAAATCTACATGTCCAGATCCAATCTCTTTATTGAACTTCAATCATGAGTCTCCGATTTCCAAATTGGACATTTCAAACTAGATCTCCTATAAAATACTCAAATTTGCCGTGTCCAAAACAGAATTTATTATCTTCCTTGGCAACCCTCTCATCCCTCTTCTGAATTTCCTTATTTCTATAGAACACATACATCCTTCTTAGTCTAGTTACCCAGGCTCAAAACATTAGTGACATCTTCAACTCCTCACTGTACTTTACTTAGGTATATTCAGTTGCCAAATTTGTTATTTATAAGTCTACATTATCTGTCATGAACAGCCATCCTTTTCTCCCAACTGACATAGTCACCAACTTATTGCAGGCCCTCGATACCTCACAGAATGATATAGTAGAAAGATACTGACTGTGGGGTCAGAGTTCAAAATTAAAATTCTATTTATGATATTATCTGTGTGACTTTGGGCAAATCATTTAACCTCTCTGAGCTTAAGTTTCTTCATGTGTAAAATGAGGAATTTGAACTACATTGCTTCTAAGGTTCCTTTGAACCCTATCTGAATGTTAAGATTATTGCAATAGCTTCCTAATTATTTCCCCTATACTTCATCTATATCAATTCTAATTTATCCTCTGATAAAGGGATTATTTTTCTAAATCACAGGTCTGACTATATTCCTCTTTCCAAGTTTTTAAAAATATTATTTCTCTTTGAGTATCCTATAATCTAGCCAGTGTTTTGCTGTTCTTCTTGCTGCTCTTGCAGTTGATGCTTCATTTCCCATATCCATGCCTTTGTGTGCTCTCTTCCTCTTGGTTCTCTCAGTTGCTAGTGCCCCGTAATCATAGCATAATCAAACAGCATTTTTAGTTATTTATTATGTACCAGTTTCTGTGCAAAACATTTGTGAAAATATAGAAAATATCAAGAAAGCAACTAGTATGGTTGGGTATAATATGTGGGTAGATCAATAATGTGTCATAAGGATGGAATTTTACATTGGAAGTGATAATCAACACTAGAATTTATTTAATTGGGGTATTGGAAATTACATAAGACCTGAGATTTAGAAAAATTACTGTTGTTTGTATGGATGCTGGATTGAAGAGGGGAGGAGCTTAAAGCAGAAATTAGGAGGCTATAACAATGAATGAACAATTTAAGAATTGGGACAATCTAGCCTCATAAAAAAGCCACATTCATTCAACTGAATTCACTAAACATTAAAAAAAAATTTTAATAGCTTTTTATTTACAAGTTATATGCATGGGTAATTTTACAGCATTGACAATTGCCAACCTTTTGTTTCAGTTTTTCCCCTCCTTCCCCTAGATGGCAGGATGACCAATACATGTTAAATATATTAAAGTATAAATTAAATACAAAATAAGTATACATATCCAAACCATTGTTTTGCTGTACAAAAAGAATTGGACTCTGAAATATTGTACAATTAGCCTGTGAAGGAAATCAAAAAATGCAGGCGGGCAAAAATATAGCAATTGGGAATTCAATGTAATGGTTCTTAGTCATCTCCCAGAGTTCCTTCGCTGGGTGTAGCTGGTTCAGTTCATTACTGCTCCATTTCACTAAACATTTTTAAAATTCCTACCATGTAAAATACACATGAGAGATGATAGAGGTATAAGAGAAAAAAAGGGACAATCTCATCTTCAAAGTATTCTTCTAAGGGGATATAAAACACATAATTCAAGCAGCTTATAGCATTGGGAAAGACTTCATGTAGACTGTGAAGTCTGAGAGAATGAAGATAAAGTTTCTCACAGTGATAGATGAGTAAAGAATAGTTTCCAAATGAAGGAAAACAACTATGTGAAATTATTTCAATTAATAAAGGTTTATTAAGCATCTGTTACCTGCTCAAAGAGTCCCTGCCCTCAAGAAACTCAAAGTTTAATGAGGGAGACATCACATTATACAAACAAATATATACAAAGCAAGATTATATATATATATAATTGAAAGGAAATAATGAATAGAAGGAAAACATTAGGATTGAAAGGGTTGGGAAAGGTTTCCTGTAAAAGATGCGACTTTAGTTGGGTCTTAAAGAAAGCCAGCTAAATATTTTGACAATACAAATATCAGAGATAGGATGTAAAATTTGGGGAAGAATACGTGCAGTTTAATAGAATGTGAAGGGGAATGACATACACTGTGTGGAAAGGTAGAGTGGTGTTATAATGTGGAGGGTTCTTAATGTCTGGCAGTGATATTTCTGCAGTTCTGCATGCAAAAGAGAAAAAAGAAGTTGGAGATCTGATCTTAATATCACCATTTCATAGATATTTCTGTGTAGCTATGTAAAACTCTGGGATAAATCATAATCTCATTCGGTTTAGGTTATGACAGAAGCCAGTCACAGCTTAATTAATTCTGGGTTGTTTTCATTTTGGTTGGATGGGGCAGAGCTGTTAATAGAAACAATATATAAATAAAGAAAATCCAGAAAAAGGATGTTGAATTTTTGGAGGAAAAAAAAAAACTGACAAGAACTAAGATCTGCAAAAAATCATCTCTCTATGGGAGACAGACAGAAAGGCTGAAGACAGACACTTTGCAAGAAAGACCCCAGCTTTGCCGAGGAGGATGACTTTATAAATAGATGCACAATAACAGCAGCCAGATGTTCAAGATAAATTGTCAGGCGCTATTTGGTGATGACAAGATGAAGAAATTCATCAATGCAATTATTTCACACTAGATCAGTCCAACTGATCTGTTGAACTTCTTTGCCTTTTGTCAAAATGTTCTCATCTGTGGAGATACACATGCTTCTTAAAATGCCAATACTATTTGCTCAAAATGGAACCCAACAAAGACGTATTTCCCTTTCTTGAAGTTATGACTACATCATTTTTGTTAATGTTGAGCTCAATAGATTGAACTATCCTTATATTGATACATTCTTGTTAATGGAAGAATGGGAAACAATTAGCTCAGTGGGTTAAAATCTGGTTTTTATAAGACTAAAGACAAATTTGTTTATGGGTACAGGAAAAAGAAAAGCAAAATAAGACCTTTTGTTTTGGTCAAAGACTATGATGCTGGTACATTTTCTCATGGACAATTTGCATACTATTTGATGATAAAAAAAATGGAGATTTAGAAAAATCAGACACTGAAAAACAAATTCAAAGCTAAGCAACAGGGAATCACAGTTGGAGGCTAAGCTTAGACATCCCCTAAATCACTGACCAGTTTGAGACCTATTGATTCCTCTCAATCGGGGTTAGTTGGCTGCTGAGACAATTTTATCGGGGCATGGCTGCTGTACATGCTACAACTTCTTAGGTGATACGTCAACACCAAAGTTGAATGAACGGTCCTAAAAGGGCTTGGCAGCTCACACATGAGGTGTGCCAGTTCTTCCCAATACCCCATATATTCTAGTGGGACAGAGAAAAGAGAGAGAAGGAGGGAGGGAAGAAGTTTGTTACTATAAATAATGAGCATTGTTGATTTATTTCTGCTTTTGATCCCTTACAAGCACAGAGTCTGTAGAATGCCAAAGAACACAGTGTTACAACTCTACACGAACAGTCCAAGAAGTATTGAATGAATTGGATGGAAAAAGTGGACATAGCAGAGATGCTAATCCTGCTTGAATACCCCATAAACCCCAATACATTACAGTCATTGGCCAGTCAGCCAATTCACTAAAGAGTGTTGTGTGTGAGAAATAGAGAGGCGGCCAGTTGAGTGAACCACAGAATGTGAGAAGGGGACGAATGTATATGTAATAGACTAGAAAGTTAGGCTATAGCAAAGTTGTAAAGGATTTTAAAAGCTAAAGAGAAGACTTCATGTTTTATTCTAGCGTGAGAGGGAGCCAATGGATCTTACTGAATAAGAAAATGTCATCGTCAGATATAAACTTAGAGAAAATCACTCTGGCAGCTGTGTGGGAATCTGTTTGGCAGAATGGAATGGAAAGAGAAGAGAAAAAGAGACTCAATGGGAGGTGATTGAAATAGTCTATAGAACTAAGGTGGTTCCTGTGTGGAAAGTGGACATATGTAAGAAATTTTGTTGACCTAAAAATGACAAGATTTAGCAATTGTTTGGATGTGTAGATTCTGCAAAGTAGGGAAATTGTAAGGACACTACTGTAAATAGAATAAATAGAAATAACTATCATCATTCCTACCATATTACCAAAAATTGGAGAAGCTTAGTATATAGCAATAAGGTATCAGATAGTAACTATGAATAGTACTATACAAAATGATACCCAGTTTCTTTTGTTTCCAACTTAATACCTTTCCCTTCTCCCATCTTTATCTTGCACTTTGGAGAAGATTTGAAATTAATTTCCTGGAGTTGAATGAAGGAAGAACAAAATAACCATTCAAAACCCCAGTCATGAAGATTCCCAATGCCTTGACAGACTGCCTACACCATAGCCATGTAAATATCATTCTTTCTGTATAAAATACTCAACTATTCAAATAGTTTTAGGTTTTATCAATGTGGATATTCTCACTAATGATATTGCAACCTAGCCATGCCTGTTTATTCAGTGCCTCTTGACCACCTCTTTTCATGTTTGCCACAAGGATTTTCTCCAAAGAGCTAAAAACTTTCCTGTCTTTCTCTTGCTATCAAAGGGATATGAATAGAACATATAGGCTATCTATCAATTATCTTCCTCATATGCCATGGGGTTTAATCAAATTTTTTTGTTTATATGTTTCTTTAATGGTATTCTTTATACCATTTCTTCTTTATAATTCCCCATTTTTAATAGGTTGAAGACTATTCAAAGTCTTTTTGCCTTTATAATGCCCTTTGGGTAAGCCTTAACTATAATTGCTTGGAGAATACAGCATTGTATAATTCATAGTCATGCAACCAGATGAATATACATATTAAAATGTTGGGACTTTGTTTCAGGTAGAAGTTTGGAGTCATTAAATAAAATGACCAGTTTCCTGAAGGCAATGTGAAAGGTTCTTTCTCCTATTATTCAAAGATATGATACTGCCATGTTCCAGGGACTGTGCTGAGAGCTTTACTAATATCATCTGATTTTATCTGATTTGATTTATAAATCCTGTGAGATGGGTACTATTATGATCCCCAGTTGAAGAAACTGAGGCAGAGAGAGGTCACACAGGGTCACACAGCTAGCAAATATTTGAAGCAAATTTGAATTCAGGTTTTCCTTATTCACGCCCAATGCTCTATTCGTTGTATTACTTAGCTGCCTCTATAGCAATAGATATAGACTATGTCACTGTTCATATATTAGAATAGATATAAATTATGTATATATTTACCTTTATCTTTACTTTTGGAAACAGCTATTAAAATGATCTTTTCAACACAGATCTTACTATGCACTTCATTTCTATTCAACAAAGTCCAGTGTTCATCATCTTCAGAATCAAATATAAGCTCTTCTGTTTGGCATTTGAAGCTCTTTATTACCTGGCCATTTTTCCTACACCTTACTCATCCCACATACTCTTCAATCCAGGCAAGCATTCAATATACCATTTCTGGACTCCAGGTATTTTTGCTGGCTTTTTCTCATGCTTGGAATGTTCTCCCTCCTCATTTGGCCTGCCCTGGCTTCCTTCAAGTCTCAACTAAGATCTCACCTTCTGGTAGAAGCCTTTCTTGATCTCTCTTAATGCTAGTTCATTCTTGCTTTAATTATTTCTATTTGTCTTTATGTAGTTTGTTTGTACATAGCTCCTAGAGAGCTCACTGTCTAATGGAGAAAATGACACATGATTATGTATCTTTCTTTGTATCCTCAATGTTTAGCATAGTGCCTAGAACAGTGGTTTTCAAACTTTTGTTTTCAGTATCTTTATCCTATTAAAAATTATTGAGGAGCTCTCCAAAGCGTTTTTCTTTATCTGGGTTATATTTATACACATTTACCATATTGGAAATAAAAACTATTTTTGAATTTGTAGACCCTCTAAAAGGGTCTTTGAGAACCACTGGCCCTAGAACATAGTGAGTGCTTAATGTATGTTTATTGATTCACTGACTCACTACTTGGCTCTTAATTTTTGTAATTACATCTAGTGGCTGGGTGAAAAAAATCAATTGATCAGGAGTCTGCTCCTAGATTTTGCTCCTCTCCATCCCATACATAATAAATAATTTCTTATTTTAATTAGCAACACAAAGAAATGGAATAGGCTAGTTAACTCCCGATCACTGGTATAAAAATACAGTCCATTTTTTCTATAAAAAGTCCATTTTTTTTGATCCCTACAAAAACTTAGTGAGATAGATATTTTTATTATTCTATTATATACAGGTGAAGAAATTGAGACACAGAGTTTCTTACCCAGAGTCAGATAGTATCTTTGAGGCAAAATTTAAATGCAGACTTGACATAAAGTCTCACAATCTATTCACTAGGGATATAGTAGAGGGCATTGATATTTCAAGAAGAGATGTGGTTGAATGATCTCTGAGGATATTCCCTATTTTTTTTTTAAGACTGAATGATTCCATGTAATCATTCTAGAAAAAAAAATTTCCTTTTAGAAATGTATAAATTCCTCTTTGGCATCCTCATAATTTTATTTAAATTTCATTTAAAAAACAAACAATAGCATCATTATTACAATGTACTTATCTCATTTCCCTGTTTTTATTTTTTTATTTTTTGTAATTTTTCAGTAGTTTCAAACTATGCTTTTTAGCTGATAAATATTTGAGTCTTGTAAGCACTGTTACTCTCAGCAAGCCAAGCAGTTTAAGGATAGAAGAAAAAATACTGATCTACTCTTCCCTTTTCTCAGGCCATCTAGCACCAGGGATAAAGTATATACCACCACCTTAGTGAAGAGTTTCTTATTTGAAAAATCTAGTTTAAGTGAAAGGAAAATGATTTAAGCTTCCGTGTTGTAAATCACTTTACCTCCACCTGTGAAACTGATTGATATTCTGAAAGCCCCCGAGGAGCCCCTGCTGGCCACAGTGGTTATTGTTTCAAGGCAGAATAAAAGGAATGAGAGATATGAGACTGTAAGGGAAAATATTTTTTCTTGACTTTTCTCCTTAAAATTGGATTCCTATAAATTGCAGTATAAGATATATATGTTAATATGGTAACTGCAGATATCCTGAAGTCATCAGAAAAATTAATTTGACTTTAGATAATGTATCAATATTCAGTAGAATAAAACTGGCAAAAGTTGATTTCTGATTTTGATTTTTTTTTTGGGGGGGGGGGGCGAATCTCAGGGAAGCAATTTGACATGTCTTCTTTTGCATTATCATAGAGTTGTTTGAGTTGCCACTGCTCTGAATTCCAATTTTACCAGCTATTCATTAACAATTTTGCTTCAAAATGTCTAAATGTTTGTTACAAATTCTTGTAGTTCATTTAACCAAAGATGTTTTCTTTTGAAAGCTTTTTCTTTTTTTCTTTCTTGATTTTGTCTCTCTTTTTCCTCTTTCCCTCCTTTCCTCCCTACTTCTGTTCCTTCCTTTTTCCCCTCCTTCCCTCTCTCTTTCCTTCCTTCCTCCTTCCTTCCTTC
>NC_067398.1:574719159-574829159 GCF_016432865.1 Antechinus flavipes | reverse complement strand
AACTGTGCATACCCTTTGATCCAGCAGTGTTTCTCCTGGGCTTATATCCCAAAAAGATCTTACAGAAGGGAAAGGGACCTGTATGCGCAAGAATGTTTGTGGCAGCCCTCTTTGTAGTGGCCAGAAACTGGAAACTGAGTGGATGCCCATCAATTGGAGAATGGCTGAATAAACTGTGGTATATGTATATTATAGAATATTATTGTTCGGTAAGAAATGACCAGCAGGATGATTTCAGAGAGGCTTGGAGAAACCTACATAAACTAATGCTGAGTGAAATGAGCAGGACCAGGAGATCATTATATACTTCAACAACAACACTATATGATCATCAATTCTGATGGAGGTGGCCCTCTTCAACAATGAGATGAACCAAATCAGTTCCAATAGAGCAGTAAAGAATTGAACCAGCTACACCCAGTGAAAGAACTCTGGGAGATGACCATGAACCACTACATAGAATTCCCAATCTCTCTATTTTTGTCCACCTGCATTTTTGATTTCTTTCACAGGCTAATTGTACACTATTTCAAAGTCCGATTCTTTTTGTACAGCAAAATAACTATTTGGACATATATACTTATATTGTATTTAACTTATACTTTAACATATTTAACATGTATTGGTCAACCTGCCATCTGGGGGAAAGGGTGGGGGGAAGGAGGGGAAAAGTTGGAACAAAAGGTTTTGCAATTGTCAATACTGAAAAATTACCCATGCATATATCTTGTAAATAAAAAGCTATAATAAAAAAAAAAAACTGAGGGCAATTAAAAATACATTTCTGGGGACAGTATATAGAAAAGGAAGTGACTCATCTCACTGGTTATGTTAGAAGCTTATAAACCTTATCTCAGAACTTCAGTAAATGGGTAAGTTTAAACCCTTAGGGATTCCCAAATAAGACACAATGTCATTAAAATTTATGACCAAATTGAGAAGTTATTAAATGTAAAAAATTAGACATGTGCATATATAGCTAACTATTGATATAAAGCCTGAGCATCTGAAGAAGATGATATTTGTAAAGAATTGATAAACCTGCCAGCTTCCTGAATAGTTTAGGAAGTTATGCTCCCCTCATACTTCATGATAAACCCCCATAATTTATGTACTGTGAGCAGTAATGGTTGTTGCAAATACTAGCCTTGAACTATAGACATATGCTATAATCATAACTCTACTGCCATGAGATAAGTCAGGACAGTGAAGGGTGGTGAAAAGAACTAGGATGAAAGAAGAGATCAGAAGTCCAAAGGAATAAAGATATTTTCAAAAGGCCATATGAAGAGGAAACTGAAGGAACAGGTAGCTTAAGAAGATGGGAAAGATGAGAGCCATGTGGTAAAAAAACATACCATCTGGTATTAGAATATGGTACAGAAAGGGATAGGTGCTTTGTAAATATAATGAAGATAAAAGTGTGTTGATGAAGGCCAGAAGGTAACTAGCATACAATAACGAAGTGAGATGGAAGGATAAAAAGAAAATGAATCTATAATGTTGTCTCACCTCCCAAAAGAAGAGAAGATGACTTATTGGAAATCAAGTATATGAAGTGGAAGAAGAGAAGCAAAAAAAAATAATAATATTTATAAAAAGAATGATCTCTAATGAAGAAAAATATATTAATATTGAAGAAGGCTGTATAAAAAGAAGTTAAGTATTATAGGTCTCCAAGAAGAACATTACAAGTCAAAAAACCTGAACACTATTACATAGGAAGTAATACAAGAAAACTGTCCAGAATCTCAAAACACAGGGGAAAAAAACCTAATTAAAAGAATCCACAGATCATCTCTAGGAAGAAAAACAATCCAAAAGTTAAACAAAGAACCCAAGACGGAAAAGCTTCAAGACATGAAGTTTCCAAATTTATTAATTCCACTGATGAACAAAAAATTTTACAAGTAAGCTGAAAAAAGAAAGATATTGAGGAAAGGAAATTTAACCAACACAAGAGTATTTTGTACTCATCATCAGGGAGGGAAAGCAGGACAGAATGGAGTAATGTGTTAAGAAGTTCAAAGGCGCTTAAGATAAAGCCCAAGGAGACCTACCCTGCAAAACTAATATAATTATATATATAAATTTATTATGTTATTATAATTTTATAATTTATATTATAAATTTAAAAATGGACATTTAATTTAACAGACATTTAAAATATTCCCACAAAGAAAAATCAGACCTGAAGAAACTATTTGTTTCTCAAAAATCACAAACTAAAAAAAAATAATAATAATAATACAAGAAGGGTAAATAAATGCAACTAAGGACAAACAACAGCAACTAAGGACAAAAAAAAATAAAGAAAATATTATAATGTACACAAATAGAGAGTGGTGGAAAGAAATTAAATAAAAAGTAATGATCAGGAAAGGCCTGATACATGATATCAAATTTTTTATTACCCTACTTACAAGCCAATCAGTGTTTTTTGTGAGGTTAAATTAAAGGAATATGTATTGAAGGAAGGAGGGGAGATGATAAAATAGAATGTTTTGAACCCTAGTCAAGTGAAAGTCTAATAATGAAGGGGGGAAAAAAAAACTATTTTAGTGTCATAGGAAAGATTTTACAGAAGAATGAATGAGAATGAAATAAGGGGAAAACTGAAAAAGAGGGAAATATTGTTTCAGTGTTGGAAGAGGGTACCTGTAAAGGGCAGAATGACTGATTTAAACAAGGTGTTAACTCCGTGGAATTGATAAGACAATGATTATCTAGTTTTACATGTACTTAGTACTTAATATAGTTCTACAAGATTGACACCTATTATACAAGATTCACACCTATGATGATGTAATTATAATAGAGTATATAAAAGTCAACAAGGACTGGACTAGAGACATTCACTACATCTCCTGTCCTTTTTCATTTCTCCACTGAAACCAAGACCCATCTGAGGGGCCTCCAGAAAGCAAGCCAGGACCCAGGTGAAGGAGACAGACTGTGGAGGAAATAATGAAGAATTTGGACTTTATCCCTGGCTATTCTCATGGTGATTATTACTCAGCTGAAATGAAGGCTGGTCCCAATGTTCCTACAAGAGGAGAGATGTTTAATAAAAAGAGATGGAAACTTTGAAATAGGAATTCTCTGTAGAGATTCGTTCCTTAAAGAGATAGTTATCCAATTGTAGAAAGCTCAGGGAACTTGACACAAGAATGAAAGAACATGGTTTACTAGGAAGAGATTTTGAGATGAATGGGTGAAAAAAAGACAGAGGGAAGGTCAAAGATCAATAATAAACTGAATGATATAGGAAATAGGAAGATTCTATCATGGGACAATATCTTCCCTATTATATGCTGAAATTGATATTTCTAAGAATGAAGGGCAACAGACAAAAAAAGGGACCAAAGGACAAGATATATAAGGTGATAATACAAGGGTTTTTTTTGAAGAGGGAGTCTAAAATAAATATTTCAAAAGTTTTAGTGTCATGAGGAATACAGAAAATATAGAAGGAGCCAATAAGAATACAGGCCATAAACAGGTCCAGAATAGAAAGAGAAGATGAATAATAAAAAAATGAGAGAAAATATTTTTTAGGAAACAGAATAGTAAAGGAAATTTTAAAAATTAACACACAAAACAAGTTGAAGGGGAGGAAAGAACAATGAGACGATTACTTAAATGAAAGAAGAAAAAAAGAGGTAAATAATTAAATAGATAAAAGCAAGAACAATAAAAAGGAAATAACAAACAAAACTCTAAATGTATCAATAGCATAACAAATGGGAGGAGTACTTAGCAGTAAAGGAAAGATAGTGGGAATAAAGTTACATTCAAATATATTATTCTAAAATAATTGCAAAGAAATAATACTATGTTTTTAAAGGAAGAAGGGGGAAATCCTAATTAAAATATTAGAAATAAGTGAAAGAAATTATGAACCTAACTCTAATAACTCTAAATGTGAATGAATTAAACAACCCAATAAAATGAGAGGATGGAAATGAAATGATTGGGTAAAACAAACACATTAAGAAAATACAAAAGCATACTCAAAATAAAAATAAGGGACTGGGAAAAATGTTCCATATATTAAATGAAAAAAATATAATTATGCTATCATATAAAAGGGGAACACATTTAAAACTTTAAAGGGGATAATAAGAAAACTATACTGTCCTATAGAAAACTATACACAACAAATATTATTATTAAATAGTAAGCTACAAATACTGTAGCAAAGAATTCATAAAGGAAAGCCTAGCTGAATTATGAGAAAATAGAAAATAATATAATGTTGATAGGAGATTTCAATGTTCTCTAGGTTTTGAATAAGTTTAACAAAAGATGACCAAAAGAGCAAATATAGTACTGAACAAATTTCTGGAGAAACCAGAACTAAAATATTTGTCATTTTTTATCTGGAACTGCTAAAGCACATTTCTCAGCACCATTTAGAACTTTTACAAAAATCGACTGTGTTTTAGGGCACAGAGATATTGCAAACAAATGTAAAACATAATAAATTTAACAATAAAATTGGTAGTCAGTTCAGGGACCAAAAATAAAGATACAGATCCAAATGAACTCAACATTGAAATCATAAATAATGTCAAAGAAAAAATCATAGAAGCAGTTAAAAATTATGGGAAAGAAATGACTAATAATGAAACAATTTACCTTACCTTACTGGGATGTAACTTAAGCTATCGTTAGGAGAAAAATCATTATCTTTCTATGATATATTAATGTAATAAAAAAGAGGATTAATGTACTGAATATGCATATAAAAATTAGAAAGGCAATAAATAAACTTAAAGTAATCATATCAGAAGAGATATAAAAAATTTGTAAAGAAATAAGTAAAGTGAAAACAAAAAACTATAGAAATCATAAGTAAAATTAAAAGTTGCTTGAAAAGACATAAAATTGAGAAGCTAAAAAATTTGATCAATAAATCAAATAAGTAAAATACAACAAATAAAAAATGAAAACACAACAAAACCAGAAGAAATAAAAAGAGTAATCAGAACATATTCTAGTTACATGCTAAAAAATTTTATTTTTAATAATTAATTTCTATTTTTAGCATGTAATAGAGAATACAAAAGATAACTTAAAAAATATAAAATACTCAAATGAATGGAAGACCAAATAGAGATTTTTAAATGATCTAATCTTAAAAAAAAGAAATAGATGTAAAGGACTACAATAGAGGGAAAACATAACAAACTTTTTGGTCCTGATAAATTTACAGGATTTCTATCAAATTTTTAAAGAATAATTAGTACCCATATTACACAAATTATTTTCAAAAACTGAGAATTTATCCTACCAGAATCCTTTCATGAGACAAATGTAGTCCTGACATCTGAATCAAAGAAGAATAAGACACAGATGGAGAATTGTAGACCAATATCATTTTAAAATATCAATTTAAAAATTTTAAATAATATCCTGTCAAGCAAATTGCAGAAATTTGTCCAACAAATCATTTATTATGATCAAGTTGGACTTATTACAAGGATGCAAAGATGGTTCAACATTAGGAAAACAAACAACATAATGATTTATATTATAAACAAAAACATCTAAACCACATAATATCTTAACAGAGGAATGAAAAAAATCTTTGCTAAAAGCATCTTTTTTAGTACTTTTAAAAAAGTACTAATTTAAGCTAAAAAAATTCTACAAATTATAGTTTTATGGGGAATATATTTTTAAATCATGAAAACTTTCTGAAATCAAAAAGAAGCATTATATAAATTATAATGATATATTTGAACTTTTCCCAATAAATATAAGAGGAAAGCAAGGATGGTAATTCTCCACACTATTATCTAATTTAATTCTTGAAATATTTATAGCAATGAGACAAGAGAAAAATTAGAAGCATAAAGACAGATAAAGAGAAGTGAAACTATATTTGCTGATGACATGTTTTTGGAAAATATAGAAAATCAGAAAAAACTAATTAAAAAAACAAGTTTCAATACATTTCTGGCTACAAAATAATCAAAGAATTAACTCCATTTCTCGTAATAATAATACAATTACAGAGACAATTAAAGAAAGGGAAATCCAATTTTAAAAAATTGTGAAATGTCTATCTACCAAAGCACATGAATTACTTGTATAGATTCAATTAATAATTATGATGGTGAAACCAACATTTACATAGAGTTTACTATGTGTCAGTCACTGTGCTGAATGCCTTACAAATAATATCTCATTTTATCCTCACAACAATCCTGGAAGAGTTATTATTGCTCTCATTTTACAGTTAAAGAAATTGAGGCAAAGAGAGGTTGAGTAACTATTCAGGATCAAATAACTAATAAGAGACTGAGCCTGAATTTGAGCTGACTTTTTAATTGGATTTTCTGACCTCAGGCCCATTATTTTATCCACTACAATTTCTAATTGCCTTATCTTCTCAAAATATTCCTTAAAAGAAATTAAGAATAGATTAAATAGCCAATGAATATTCAATGCTCATGGCTGGACCTTGCCAATATAATAAAAGTGACAACATTTCCAAAATTGATTTGCAGTTTTAATACTACATCAATCAAATTATCAATGGGATATTTTATAGAACTTGATAGAATGATAACATTCATTTAAAAAAACATTCATTTAGATTATCATCTATACAATCAAGAAAAATGATTAAGAATCAAAGATAAAGGTGAATGGCAATTCCAGATCTCAAATTATATTATAAAACAACAGTAATCAAAAATATCTGGTATTGTTTAGAAAATGGTGAGATATATCAGTAGAAATGGCTATACAAGGGAGAATTAGGAATAATGGAACTTAATGCAGTGTTCAACAGAGTACTTAGAAAAGAGCTGTCTATTTGATAAAAAATTGCTAAAAAGATTTACAATTTGAAACAATCTTTCAAAGTAGATTCAAATCAAACCATTGGATTCAAATTATATTTATCAAATCAATACCTTGGTTCACATTCCACAATATACTTACTGTAAGTAATCTGTGACCCTAATAATAAAGCTCCTATTGTTTTAATAGTTACAAAGGAACCAGATCATATATCTCTTAAAGTTATTGGTAGGAAATGTATTCTTAACCAAAGGATAGAAACAATAATAAAAGATAAAAGTTTACTCTAAATGAAATTGGAAAAATGTCTGTACCAACACAATTAATGCACTTAGGATAAGAAAGGATAAAAACTAAAATAGGAAAAATCTATCAAATTTATTGGATTAGGATATCCAAGATATATAAGCAATTCATACATATATGTATATATGTATTTGTATGGATGTATATGTACAAACATGTGCATATATACCTATATACATTTATTGAGATAATCATGTGTTTCAGATGTTTTTGTTTTTAATATAATTCTGTTGATTGTTTTCCTAATAGAGAATCATCCTTATAAATCTCTTATATAAATCTAACTTGGTCATAATGAATGATTTGTGGATGCATTTCTATGATCTCATGAGATACCCTAGTGTTCTATCCACTGCACTAGGCCTGGAATCAGGAAAACTCATCTTCAGGAGTTCAAATCTGGCCTCAAGCATTTACTAGCTATATAATCCTGGGCTAGTCATTTAACCCTGTTTGCTCCAATTCCTTATCCATAAAATGAACTGAAGAAATAAATAGCAAACCATTCAAGTATCTTTGCCAAGAAATACCCAAAATAGGTTATGGATAATTAGACATGATATAAAAATGACTAAACACAAAAACAGAATAATTTTTAGAACATAAACATTTCTTGAGACCAAAGCATTTGAGAACTATTGCCCTAGAAGGTGTCAAATAAGACAAAATACTCAGAACAGTATTTTTAACGTAGTGAAAAATCAGAAGCAAGATGGGGGCTCATTATTTGAGAATTGTTTAAACAAATTGTGAAATTTGGTTGCAATGCAATTTACAATAAATATAATATAAATGACAGGAACAATAAAAACTAAATAGTGTGTGATCATAATGATATATGTTGGACTGGGAAATGAGAAGAGGAACCATCTTTTCTTTACTTAATTGCAACTGATGTCAACATTTTGATGGGTTTTCCTTAACATTAAAGGACATTCATTGGCTATGGTGCAGCTAAATAATTTAAATTTAGATAAACATAAAAATAAAAGTCACCAATACAATTTAAAAGAAAACAATCTCTTTTGGTGTTACTCTACCTGTACATTCTCATCTTTCATTTTTTACTTTAGAAGTTAATTTCTGGTAGAACAATGCAACAAGTCACATGAAAGCTAATGATTCTAAAATTAAGGTTAGGGAGCTAGTCCTTAGGGAAGATGAACATTGTCATGTTGAGTAGTTATGAAGGTCTTTTTTTCCCAGCTTGATTTCTCCTAGTGCTTCAGCACAGTTCCTTTCACATGATAGGCATTTAGTTAATAGACTTACTGATTTGGGGACTAGTTGAATCATTAGAAAAAATTTCTAATTTGCATGCAAGCTCATGGGAAAATCACATAGAAAAAAGACAAAAAAGTATATCAGCAGTGTATAGGTACAAGAAATGTTTCCATCAGAAAGGACTAACTGACTGAATTATCTCTTGTGAAGAAAGTAATTGCAGTCTGAGTGTTTAATATAGATTTCAGCAATGAGACTGATAGTGATGTAGAGAATGGCCACTTGCAATTTTACTGAGTTTTTCTCATGTATGTATACAACATATCTGCATGCCATATGAAAGTAGTACTTGTAAGTAACCAATTTTGGTCACTGACTGGAAATTAAAATGATCCCACCTATAATATAATATATTGAGCTAAAACTCTGAGCCAATGGCACTTTATCAAATGGCCCATAGTCTCCTTTAATGAAGTAAACCTCAGATCTTCCTCATCATCTGAGATGCTCAATCATTCAATTTGGAACAGCTGTACCAAATGCAGAATAATTCTATTGATCAATATGTGATGCATAAGCTAAAATAAGCAAAATAATATGTCAGCATAGTCATCAATTAGGTAAAATAAAGAATATCCCCTCATGAGATGGACAGGCTTCTCCTTAATTTGGGCAGCAGAAAATGGCAAAGCTAGTGCCCTAAGTGGTCTATTTCTATTGGACAAGGTCTGGAGGTACAAAAATATTTTGGGAGACTTTCCAAGTAGTTGTGATTTCTGCCATTCTGAGCTTGGCAATAATGACAAGGCAAAACAAGGGTGAAGGGACTTTCGTTAACTTCCTATAAGTAAGTGAACTTAGAATCTGCAGCTCACAACTCTGGGGCCTTATATAAAGAATCCTGATATAATTCAATTAATACTAATAGGAAAAGAATAGGGGTCCAAATGAATTATTACTCACATGACAGCTCTTCCAAATCAATGCAGCATTGATTATTCAACTAAATGTCTTGTAAATTCCTTCTAGTCACCAAATAAAGGAACCAATTTTTATCATTTGTCTATCACCACAACTGAAATGAAGTCACTGGCCATTTCTCTGCCATCTAGTGTAATTTTAGAGATAATCTTTCAGAAGATTAAAGTAATGTTTTCCTGGTTTGCTCCATAGAAATAGCAAACAGGGAATCCTGAGGCTAGCTGGGTCCTGAGGTAGCCTCAGACAAACAACAGAAACTTTGATTTCTCAGAAAGCATAGGGAGTTTGAGGGTCTGAGTCTGGGATGACTGAGGGAACCTCTGCTGATTAGAAACTTTAAATAACTTTTTGTTGACAGAACCCATGCCAGGGTAATTTTTTACAGCATTATCCCTTGCACTCACTTCTGTTCCGATTTTTCCCCTCCCTCCCTCCATCCCCTCCCTGGGATGGCAAGCAGTCCTATACATGTTAAATAGATTACAGTACATCCTAGATAGAATATATGTGTGCAGAACCGAACAGTTCTCTTGTTGCACAGGGAGAATTGGATTCAGAAGGTATAAATAACCCAGGAAGAAAAACAAAAATGCAAGCAGTTTATATTCATTTCCCAGTGTTCTTTCTTTGGGTGTATCTCCTTTCGTCCATCCTTGATCAATTGAAACTGAATTAGCTCTCTTTATCGAAGAGATCCACTTCCATCAGAATACATCCTCAAACAGTATCGTTGTTGAGGTATATAATGATCTCCTGGTTCTGCTCATTTCACTTAGCATCAGTTCATGTAAGTCTCACCAGTCCTCTCTGTATTCATCCTGCTGGTCATTTCTTACAGAACAATAATATTCCATAATGTTCATATACCACAATTTACTCAACCATTCTCCAATTGATGGGCATCCATTCATTTTCCAGCTTCTAGCCACTACAAACAGGGCTGCCACAAACATTTTGGCACATACAGGTCCCTTTCCCTTCTTTAGTATCTCTTTGGGGTATAAGTCCAGTAGAAACACTGATAGATCAAAGGGTATGCACAATTTGATAACTTTTTGCATAGTTCCAAATTGCTCTCCAGAATGGCTGGATGTGTTCACAACTCCACCAACAATGTATCAGTGTCCCTGTTTTCCCACATCCCCTCCAACATTCTGCATTATCTTTCCCTGTCATTCTAGCCAATCTGACAGGTGTGCAGTGGTATCTCAGAGTTGTCTTAATTTGCATTTCTCTTATTAATAATGATTTGGAGCATATTTTCATATGGCTAGAAATAGTTTTAATTTCTTCATCTGAGAATTGTCTGTTCATGTCCTTTGACTATTTATCAATTGGAGAATGGCTTGATTTCTTATAAATTAGGGTCAATTCTCTATATATTTTGGAAACGAGGTCTTTATCAGAATCTTTGACTATAAAAATGTTTTCCCACTTTATTATTTCCCTTCTAATCTTGTCTTCATTAGTTTTGTTTGTACAAAACCTTTTCAATTTGATATAATCAAAATTTTCTATTTTGTAGTCAATAGTGATCTCTAGTTCTTCTTTGGTCATAAATTCCTTCCTCTTCCACAGATCTGAGAGGTAAACTATCCTATTCTCTTCCAATTTATTTATCTGATTAGAAACTTTAGACCCAGATGTGCTGCAGAGACACAGACCTGGGGAAGAAGGAACCAGTGAGTGTAAAAACATCAGGGCAGTAAAGCTGCTGGCTACAAGCATTTACTGGAGGGTGGAGCTTTTGGTTTGATGTTCCAGATCAGAGAAAGCTAATGTGAAGCTAAAGGCACCATCCCTCTACCACAGCACTATAGGTGCTTAAATTAATACTTCTCATTTAAAAAAAAATTAACAGGCAAAGAGAAAAGAACCCAACCATAGAAACTTACTACAGGAAGTAAGATGACTGGGGTTCCTCTTCAAAGCAGGACTGTGAAGTAAAAAAAAAAAAAAAAAGCCTCTTCTACTCCAAAGAGTAACATTAAATGGCTTTGGGCCCAGAAAGAATTCATAAAACTCAAAAAAGCCTTAAAAAATCAAATGAGAGAATTTTAAGAAAAACTTTAAAAATCCAAGACAAACAGGAAGATTATGAAAAAAAAGTTAATCAACCAGTAAAGAAGATATAGAGTCTTAAAGAAGGAAATATTTTTTTGAAAATTAGAATTGGGCAAAGGAAAATAGTAAAGCTATAAGACCAAGAAATAATCAAATAAAATAAAAAGAATGAAAAAATAGAATAAAATGTGAAACATCTTATAAGAAAAACAATAGATCTGGAGAAAGCTTAAAAAGAGAAAATATAAGAATAAGTGGATTACCTGAAAGCCATGATCAAAAAAAGAACCTTGATACAATAATGCAAGATATAACCAAAGAAAATCATCCTAAAGTGATAGAACACAAGGGGAAGTAGAAACAGAAAAAATCTATCAATTACCACCTCAAAGAGATATTTTTGTGGAAAATAAAAGGAATATTATTGCCAAATTTTAAAACCTTCAGATCAAGGAGAAAAGAAACAAATAAAAAACTCAATTCAAATATACTGTAGTTACAATTAGAATTGTGCAGGATGTATAAGTAACTACAACAAAAGACTACAGGTCCTGAATAATATATATCAGCAAAAAAACAGGAACTATGGTCAAAAATATCATATCCAGCAAAATTTTCCATAATATTGAATGAAAAAAGGGACATTCAACGAACCTGCACATTTTCAGAGCCTTGTTTCAACCAAAGCTGAATTTTATAGAAAATTTAATGTATAAGGGCCAACATCAAAGATTAATTTCAAGGGACTCATCATGGACAAATTGCTTGTTGTTTTTTTTTTTTTTTTAAATATGGAAATGCATGCCATTTTTTTAAGGTTGACATTTGTAATTGGGTAGCTCAAAAGGAAGATTGGGGCAGAGTTCAGTATGATGTAATGAATAATGATGTAATACTATCTAGGAAAATGTAAAAATACTAATGATGTTATATGCATGAGGTATGACACAGAGATATTAGAGGAGGGAGGAGAGCTCATAGTAGGTGAGGAAACCTATTCACATTGGAAATGAGTTAACATAGGGAACACTACATATGTACTATGAAGGGTATAGCAACCTCCAAAATCTGTAAAGAATTAAAAGGGGAGGGAATAGGATAAAGTGGGAGTATAGAAAGATATGCAGATTTATGGCAATGTAGATTAATAGGCAAGGAATAAAGAATAAGATGGGGTATAAAAGGGTATGTAGAATTATAGATTAATGAGAAAGGGAAAAAGAAGGGAAAGGTAGAATAGGAGAATGTGGAGTATAGAAGGGTGTTTAGATTAAAGAGAGTGGAATAAAGAGGGAAAGAAAGGGTGGGGGGAGAAGATAAGGGAGACATCCATCTGTGAGGGGAGGTTAAGTATTAGCAAGAGAAATTAAGGAGTGGGATAAAGGAGAAGAATTAGCAGGGACAGGAAATAAGAGATATATACAAACACCACAACAAGGATCAGGAAAAGAATTTATTAAAAATAAAAAGAAAGACCAGTAATCAAGGATCTCAAAGTCAAACTTTAAGATTCAATCAAGAGAGAAATCTCCATTATAATAAATATTATTTTAGATGTATGTTTACACATGTGTAAATGCTTGTATATGTGTATATATGTGTGTGTGAAACATATATATGGGTAGGTACATGTATAATTGTATGCATATGTGTATATAAGTATGTGTGTGTATGTATGTGTGTGTGTAAATATCTGAAATCTACTTGGGGGACCTGGGGAGGGGGTGAAAGTGAGAAACAAAGAATAAAATAAAAAGTACACAGCAGAGAACAAACGAATAACCTACAAAGAAACGAAGATAAGGTAGACAATCATGAATATAATCTCTTCCATTATTATATATGCTTTCTTGAAATGGAAATTTATTGCTATATATTTTGTATCCTCCTTGATGTGGTCATGAGCACTTGACAATGGGTTTTTGGTTTGTTTTTGATTTGTTTTCAATTTTTTTTTTGATGTCTTTCTTTTTCTAATCTTTTTTCTTATTTTATATTTAACTTAATTTAAAAATTTATAAAAATAGTTTCTATGGAATCTAAATCCATAGACTCATATATGTGGTTTTTCTTTCCCTATTTCTCTTTAGTTTATTTCTCTGTTGGTCAGATTTTAAGACTCTAGTCAAATATATTTTTTACCAACTTGAATTTGGTGTACTCCATCTCTAAGAACTCATCAATCCTATCTTTTAAAATGCACTTCATAACTCTAAATATTATTTTCACATAACACTCGCTAAACAAATTATTATATTTCTCACATCTTTTCTTGTCTTCTGAAACCTTTGACTTTGATAGATAGCAATGATATTTTTATCACCACATGTACCCTTAAGATCATCACTTCTTTATCTGGGCTTTTGTAATCCCTAGCAATGCTTCCTTATTTCCTTCTAATAATCATTTTCACTATCAGAATTGGATTTAGAGACACTTGCCTTCATTGAATTTTATTTTAAAAAATTAAGTTTTATAGGATAGGATGAAATTGTCATACTCCATTCCCACCTCTCTCTCTGGCAATGCTTCTATCAGTAAATATTTAAATCTTCCTGTCTTGAATCAGTATTCATGTTAAATGCCTTCTTCCAACTATCTTTTTTTTTTTTTTAACTTCCCCATTTCTTGAACCCCCGTGGTGGCCAACTCATGTTCAGATTGCTAGTTTCCTTATTTCAAGTCTTAATATGTTTCTTAATAACTCCTGCCTCCTGCTCCTAGTTCTGCTTTCTAGAGCCAATCATATCCTTCTGGTACATAATAGCCTTAGTGGTGTTTGAATAAGGCTGTCTTATCTCCTTTAAGCCATCTTTTCTCTAGGCCGAACACCTCAAATTCATTAAATTGATCTCTTTTTAGCTTGATTAAGAATCCTATCACCTTTGTCCTTTTGTTCCCCATAGGCCAAATACTCCCAATATATTAAATTGTTCCTCTCTTAGCATGATTGAGAATTTCCTCATCACTTTGATTGCCCTCCACTGAAGGAGGTTCACCTTGACCTACATCTTTCCAAAACCTCAAAACCCCAAACCGAACACAGAATTGCAAGAGGAGCTGGGTGTTCTCTTGAAATCACTTGCTTCACCAAGCCCTGATGAAACATTACTATGCCATAATGATCCCCCATCAAGAGGACATCTAGATTTATAGGAACATTTTCTCATCCTCCTCCCATCAAGAAAATGTGGGAGTTTTTTGTTTGTTTTTTGTTTTACTTTAGGGTGGTCCGATTCTAACATCATTCTCAACCTAAGTTATAGGAAACAACTATTAAAAGAAATATAACCTGAAATGTAGGATCCCATGCATTAGAACTGGCAGAGACCTTAGGTATCACCTCATCCACAGTCTTCCTTATTTCTCTCAGCAGTTCCAACCTATTGCTTTGTGGATTGGAGTAAAACTATAAAGACTCTCACTGGCTCCTAGAATTAATGGAAGAAATTTAACAACCCATGTCTGCTATCTTGGTAGGTTTTAGTTGCTTTGGGCTGGTTGTCAGCAGCTCATCTGGCAACCCTGTAGGAGAGGTTAATTAGAAGGGCGAGTTAGAGTGCTACCCAGAGGGAGCAAGTGTGCTGTGCCTACTGTGAGCCTGGGAGATATACAAAGAACTTTGGAAGTATTTATTTTCTCTGTTGGGGAATCTTTTTCTCCACAGGACCCGAGTTCAGACAGGGGCCAGCACCTTGTTGCCTCCACATGAGAGACAGAGAATCAAAGTACACTGAAAATGAATGATGGTTAGAATGGGGATCAGAGCCTTGACTTCTAGTCAGAGGAGCCAAAGAGGTTTTCTGCAGCTCTCCATAGTAAAAAGCTATTGATTTCCTAAAGTAAGAGCTTACTGTTTCCTGAAGTTTAAGTTTATTCAGTTTCCTGCCCTTTGAGAGTCCCTTGCTGTTAAGAACTACAGTAGAATTTAGGACTTGTTAATAAAAAGATGAATTATTTGTCTCTGGCCATAACTGAACCCTTGAATTGAGACTTTGTTGTCAGGGTCAAATGAGAAAAGGGAGGAATTGTCTACTATTCTCTCCTTTTGATGATCTTCCAATGATGCAACCAAGACCAACTCTAGCAAGAGATTTTGAGCTAATATCCCATCCGGATCACTGTTCTGCAGATTTTATATAGTAATCCCAGAAGCCATATTTCACAAGTACAGAACAGAGCTGGAAGCAAGCTTGGAGACCATCTAGTCCATCCCCCCTCATTCTACAGAGATAGTACAATAGTAGTTTCAATCCTGATGAAATATTTACAAAAGCATTAGGATAACAGTACTTTTCATGCAGACATATTAGATTAATTGAAACCAAGAAAAATATCATTGACATATTTATGCCAATGGTACAAAATTATGGGCAAGTGTCAAAATGACCTTGAAATCAAAATCTTTCTAGAAAGTGTCTCAGTGTTAAAAGAATGGCAAAGTGACACATAAAGTTTTAGAATATCAAAAAATTATTGTATCTCTCCTGTGTCTCCATGTCTTCAATCTATCAATGAACTTTGTGCTGGTTGTTGACAAAATATCAAAGCTTATCAAAGAGATGTTTAGCAAACGTCTAGAAGAAATGTGGAAATCATAGAGGGCAGTATGGTTTCATCAAGTACAGATTGTATCAGACTAAATTTGTTTCTTTTTTTTAATAGTTACTAAACTGAAAGTTAAAGGGAATGCTGTAAATATAACTGACCTAGATTTTAGCAGAGTGTTTGATAAAAAGTTTTGTGTTATTATTGTGAAAAAATGAAAAGATATGGACTAGATAATAGTTCAATCAAAGAGTTTCCAAATTGGTTGCATGGCTGGTCTCAAAGAATTGTCTTCAATGGTTAGATATCAACTTGGAGGGAAAACTCCAATGGAAAGCCCAAGGAATTTGTGTGAGGCTCTGAACTTTTTAAACATTTTTATTTAACATGATTATCATTAATTTGAATAAAGGATTAAATGGCATTGTTATTAAATTTTCAGGTAATTCAAATCTTGGAAAAACAGCTATACACTGAATAAAAGCCAGGTTAGAAAAATATTTTTGGTAGGTTGGAGAATTGAAATTCTGGAGGAAGAGCCAAGATGAAAGAGTGAGCAAAACACCTGCTACGAGCAAAACACCAAATACAAGGGACTCCTGTGCTCAAAGACAACACTCAGAATTGCACAGGAAACACAGTAAAGCTCCACCTTTACCCCAGGAGCAGAGCTCGGCCATAAAAGGCACAAAAGAGGACATACAAAAAGAGAAGTAAAGAAAATGATCAAGAAACAGATATGAAAGTTATTATGGTGACAGGGAAGACCAAAACACCAACTCAGATGAGGACAAAATGTCCAGAGAGGAAATCTCAAATTGTGATATGAATTGGTCTCAAGTCCAAAGAGGCTTCTTGGAAGTTCTCTTAAAAGATTTTAAAAGTCAAATAAGAAAGGTAGAAGAAAAAATGAAAAAATAAATGAGAGCTATGCAAGAGAGAGTCAACAGCTTAGAAAAGGAAGGGAAAAAATTTGATTGAAGAAAACTATACCTTAAAAACACAATAGCCCAAATGCAAAAACAAAGTCCATTGAAGAAAATAACACCTTGAAAAGTAGAATTAATGAAATTGAAAAAGAGAGAAAATCACACATTAAAAAGTAGAATTGGGCAAGTGGAATCTAATGACTCTGTGAGATATCAAGAATCAGTCAAACAAACTTAAAAGAATGCAAAAATGGAAGTAAATGTAAAATACCTGATTAGAAAAACAACCAACCTGGAAAATAAATCCAGGAGAAACAATTTTAAAAGTATTGATCTACTTGAAGACTTGGATAGCATTCTTCAAAAGACCATGAAGAAAAATTGCCCTGATATACTAGAACCAGAGGGGAAAACAATCATTGAAAGAATCCATTGATTACCTCCAGAAAGAGATCCCACAAGGAAAACCCCAAGGAACATTGCTACAAAACTCCAGAACTATAATCTCAAGGAAAAAATACTGCAAGCTGCCAGATAAAAACAATTCAAGTATCAGGAAGCAACTGTCAGGATTACCCAAGATTAAGCAGCAAAAGTAAAAATAGATCAAGTTAAAAGAGATAAGGAAGGAAACTACATCTTGTTAAAGGGTCCCATAAACAATGATGTATTATGATGTAATTACACAATTACACAAAAAACAATGATGTAATTAAGTATATATGCACAAGTGGTAGAGCATCCAAATTCTTAGAGAAAATGTTAATCCAGTTACAGGAAGAAATAGACAGCAAAGCTATATTAGTGGGGAGCCTCAATCCTCCCCTCTCAGAATTAAATAATTCTAACCACAAAATAAACAAGAAAGAAACTAGGAGGTTTAATAGAATTAGAAAATTTTGATATGATCTATTTCTAGAGTAAATTGAATAGGGAAAAATAAATAAAGCTTTTTTTCTCAGCAGTACATGGTACCTACACAAAAATTGACTATGTATTAGGGGAACAAATACTTCACAATCAAAGCCAGAAATAGTAAATCCTTCCTTTTCAGACAGCAACACAAAAACAAATTGTATTCAGCAAAAGGCTTAGGAAAGATAGACCAAGAGCCATTTGGGAATTGAATAATCAAATTCTAAATAATGAGTGGGTCAAACCACAGATCACAGGAACAAACAACAATTTCAGCTAAGAGAATGACAACAATGAGATAATAGACCAAAACCTATAGGATGCAGTCAAAGCAGTTCTTAGGGGAAATTTTATATCTCTAAATAGTTACATGAATACAATAGAAAAAGAAGAGAGTAATTAGGTATGCCACTTAAAAAGTTTTAAAAAAGAACAAATTAAAAATCCCAATTAAATATCAAACTAGAAATTCTACAACTCAAAGGAGAGATTAATAAAATTTAAACTAAGAAAACTATTGAATGAATCAATAAAAGTAAGAATATATTTTATGGAAAAAAAACCAACAAAATAAATAAATCTCTGCTTAATTTAATCAGAAAAGGGAAAGGAAAAAATCAAATTATTAGCACCAGAAATGAAAAAGGTGAACATGCCATCAATGATAAAGAAATTACAGCAATAATTGGGGGACATTTTGCCCAATTGCATGCCAGCAAGTATGGCAATCCAATTGAAATGAATACTTACAAAAATATAAATTGCCCAGATTAACAGAAGAGGAAATAAATTACTCATATAGTCCCATTTTGGAAAAAGAAATTGAACAAACCATCAATGCACTTTGTAAGAAAAAATCTCCAAGACCAAATAGATTTATAAGTTAATTCTGCCAAACATTTAAGGAAATATTAATTCCAACATTATGTAAGCTATTTGGAAAAATAGTTAAAGAAGGAATCCTGCTAAATTCCTTCTATGACATAAATATGGTACTGATACCTAAACCAGGAAGAGCCAAAACAGAAAGAAAATTACAGA
The DNA here is from genome assembly GCF_016432865.1 of Antechinus flavipes. Lineage (NCBI taxonomy): Eukaryota > Metazoa > Chordata > Mammalia > Dasyuromorphia > Dasyuridae > Antechinus > Antechinus flavipes. Next base: position 574,810,335 of record NC_067398.1, on the reverse strand, counting down.
CCAATCTTTCTAATGAATATCAATGCATAAATTTTAAATAAAATATTAGCAAAAGTGTTACAATTTATCAGCAAGATAATACACTATGACCAAGTGAGATTTATACCAGAAATGCGAGGCTGGTTTAATATCAGGAAAACTATTGCCATAATCGACCATATATTGAGATTATCATGGTAATTTCTGTTGATAATCTCAATAGATGCAGACAAAGTTTTTGACAAAATACAGCACTCGTTCCTACTAAAAACACTAAAGAGCATAGGTATAAAGGAGTTTTTTTTTCTTAAAATAATAAGCAGCATCTATCTAAAACCATTAGCAAGCATTATTTGTAATGGAGAGAAGCTGGACACAGTCCCAATAAGATCACAGATGAAACAAGGATGCCCATTATCACTGCTATTATTCAATATTGTACTAGAAATGTTGGCTTTAACAATAAGAAAAGGAAAAAAGAAATTAAAGAATTAGAATAGTCAATGAAGAGATAAAACTATTAACATTCTTTGCAGATGATATGATGATGTACTTAGAGAATCCTAGATAATCATCCAAAAACCTATTTTAAACAATTCACAGTTTTAGCAAAGTTAGGGATGAAATAAAATAAATTCACACAATCACAACATTTCAATATATTACTGACAAAACCCAGCAGCAAGAGATAGAAAAAGCAATTCCATTTAAAATAACTCTAGACAAAATAAAATATTTGGAAGTCTGTCTTTCAAGACAAACTTAGGAACTATGTGAACACACTTAACACTTCTCACATAAATTAAGTTAGATCTAACAATTTGAAAAATATCAATTGCTCCTAGGTAGACTGAACTAATATTAAAAAAAGACAATTCTACCTAAATCATTTAATGCCATACCAACCAAACTGCCAAAAAGATATTTTATACAAAGATAGAAAAAATAATAATACAATTCATCTGGAAAAACAAAAGGTCAAGAATATCAAGGGAATTAATGAAAGAAAAAATATAAAGGATGGTGTCTTAGCAATACCAGACCTAAAACTCTATTACAAAGCACCATTTATAAAAACCATTTGGTACTGGCTGAAAAATAGAATGGTGGATCAGTGGAGTAGGTTTAAGATGTATGACACAATAACCAATGACTATGGTAATCTAGTATTTATTAAATCTACAAACTCCAGCTTCTGGAATAAGAACTCACTATTCCACAAAAATTGCTGGAAAAACTGAAAAATAATGTCAGAAATTTGGCATAGACCTACACCTTACACTCTATACCAAAAATAAAGTCAAAATGGGTTCATAATTTTGGGCATAAAAGGTGATATCATAAGCAAATTAGTGGAACAAATGATAGTTTATCTATTAGTTCTTTGGAGAAGGGAGGGATTTATGACCAAAGCAGAACTAGAGAACATTACAAAATGCAAATGGACAACTTTGATTGCATTAAATTAAAATGGTTTTGCACAAACAAAACCAACACAAAAAAGATTAAAAGGGAAGTACAAAGATGGGGAAAATGTTTTACAGCCAGTGTTTCTGATAGAGCCTTAACTTCTAAAATAAATGAAGAATTGTGTCAAATTTATAAGAATGCAAATCATTCCCCAGCTGATAAATGATCAAAGGATATGGCTAAGATGACAGGAAAAGAATGATAAATGTTGGAGGCGATGTGGGAAAACTGTGATATTAATATATTGTTGATGGCATTGTGAAATGATCCAACCATTCTGGAGAGCTATTTGGTAGCCAAAGGGCTGTGAAACTAAATACCCTTTGATCCTGGGTCTGTATCCCAGGAAATAATAAAGGTGAAAAAATGATCCATATGTGCAAAAATGTTTGTAGCAATTATTTGTGGGGGCAAAGAACTGGAAATCGAGTCACCATCAATTGGTGAATGGCTGAACAAGTCATGATTTATGAAAGTAATGGAATATTCCTGTCCTATAAAAATGATAAACAAGCTGATTTTAGAAAGGCCTGGAAAGATTTACATGAACTGATGCTGAGTGAAACAGAAGCAGGAATGCATTGTACACAATAACAGCAAGAATGTATAATGATCAATGATGAAAGACTTGGTTCTTCTCAGAGCTTCAGTGATCCAAGTCAATCCCAATAAACGTTGCATAGAAAATACTATCTGCATCCAGAAAGAGAACCATGGAGATTGAATGTAAATCAACACAAAGTATATTCTTTTTTCTTCTCTGGTGGTTTTCTCTTTTGTTCTGATTTTTCTCTTCCAACATGATTCATAAAGAAATGCACATTTTAAAAGTTAATAGATATGTATAACCAGAAAAATAAAATGATTAAAAAAGAGAATTTAACTGAATCTAATAAAGTATTAAACTTGGGTTCAAGAAAAGTTTGCAACATTTTATATTTGAAGAAGACTCAGTTGGAGCAAAGATTATATGGGATAAAGTTCTAAATGTTTTATTGGGTTACAAGGTCAATATGAGTCAACTGTGAGATAAGGCAGCCAGAAATTTAATGTAATTGTTTTTAGTGGTGTTGCCATTGTATTCTTTTTTTCCCCTTTCAGGTCCAATTATTTGTGAACCTACGTGAGAATTTTTTCGCTAAGATACTTGAGTGGTTTGCCATAACATTCTCTGGCTCATTCTATAGATGAGGAAACTGAAGTGAACACAGGTAAGTGACTTGCTAGGGTCACACAGCTGGTATATGTTTGAGATCAGATTTGAAGTCAGGCAAGTGAGTCTTGCTGATTTCAAATCCACCTCTCTATTCACTGAGTTACCTAACTGCCCACCTAATATAATCTTAAGAGAAGGAACAGGGAGATGAGAGCCCTGCTGTACTCTTATTCAATTCACAGTTTGAGAATTTTTATTAGTCTTAGACACCATGTTTTAGGAAAGTCACCAACATATTTTAGTAAAGTTACCAACAAGGTGAAGAATATGCAAAGGAGGACTAGGATATTGAAGCTGCCACAAAGATTGGTTGAAGAAAAAGGGGAAGTGATCACTAATATAAAATATCTGAAAAACTGTCAAATGTAAGGGAGATTAACTTTACTCTTTGGTTTCTGAGAAGAGAAATAGGAAGAGTAAGTAGAAACAGCAAAGAGGAAAATGTAAGCCTGATGTAAGGAAAAACTTCCTCCTAATTAGATGGGAAGATCTTCTTTGTTGAAGGGCTTCTAGCAGAGTTTGGGTAACTAGATATTAGGTATGTTATGGTGGATATAGTTTATAAATCAGGAAGTAGTTGGACCATTAGGCATCCCTGATCCCTTAAAATTCCCCAATTTTATAATACTATGATTTCTATGTAATAATTTCTTGTTTTTAGCATCTAATTTACTATTAAAACAGATATGAAAACTATCTCTAGAAAATTATCTTATCCAGTGGTGCCAAATTCAAACAGAAACCAATCTCTGTGACTAGAAAAACAAAAATTAACATCAATATTGTATTGTATTTTTATTTATTTTGTTAAATATTTTTCAATGACATTTAATCTGATTCAAGTTATACTCAGTTTTGCAGGCCACCTTGTGAGTTTGATTCATCTGATTCTAATCTAATTACCATATCCTATAAATGATAACATCAAGGTCTAGAAAAACTGAGTATTTTGCCAGAAGCTTCACAGCAAGTTATCAGCAGGACCAGGTCTGGAAATCAGGTCATGATTTCCTCTTTTGAATTATGTGGTTGGACATAGTTCAAAATTCACTTTACTATCTGCTATAGAACCATAGAATTTAGAGCTAGAAGAGACTAAAGATCATTCACTCCAACCTCCTCATAAATAAGAAAATTGAATGCCAGAGAAATTAAATATTTAATCTAGGCACATAGATAGTAAGGAAAATAGTGTATGGCCTTGAATCCAGATTTTTTGACTCTAAATCCATTCCTATTTTTACTGCATTATAACTGAAGAATGACTTTGCCTTCAATCATGTTCACCATTTTAAGATTATTCTTTTTATTTTATTAAAGCTTTTTATTTACAAAACATATACATGGGTAATTTTTCAACATTGACCCTTGCAAAACTTTCTGTTCCAAATTTTTCCCTTTTTCCCCCCACTCCCCTTCCCTAAATGGCAAGTGATCCAATACATATTAAATATGTTAAAATATATTTTAAATCCAATATATATATACATATATATACATATTTATATAGTTATCTTGCTGCATAAGAAATATCGGATCAAGAAGGGGAAAAAACCTGAGAAAGAAAACAAAATGTAAGCAAACAACAACAGAGAGAATGAGCATGTTATGTTGTAGTCCACACTCTGTTCCCAAGGTTCTCTCTCTGGGTATACATGGCTCTCTTCATCACTAAACAAAATGGAACTGGTTTGAATCCTCTCATTGTTGAAGAGAGCCACGTCCATCAGAATTGATTGTTGTATAGCCTTGTTGTTGCCGTGTATAATGATCTCTTGCTTCTGCTCATTTGCAGTAAGTCTCTCCAGACTTCTCAAAAATCATCCTGTTGGTTGTTTCTTACAGAACAATAATATTCCATAACATTCATATACCATAATTTATTTAGCCATTCAGTTTCCAGTTTCTTGCCACTACAAAGAGGGCTGTCACAAACATTTTTGCACATACAGGTCCCTTTTCCTCCTTTAAAATCTCTTTGGGATATAAGCCCAGTAGAAACACTGCTGAGTCAAAGGGTATGCACAGTTTGATAACTTTTTGAGCATAGTTCCAAACACAATAAGATTATTGAACTATAGGATTCAGAGCTGTAATGGATTTTAGAAACTGAATGGGAATCCCACATCATAAAGATGAGGAAATTGAGGTCTAGAAAGTCAGGTAAGTCATTTACTTATGGTCACATAACACATATGTAACAGAACCTTGATTCAAATGCTAGCTTTCTAACTCAAAATCCAGTCCTGTTTTCACTGCATGGAATTACAAGTAGAGTTTATTTTTTCCATTCAATCATTTATTACTTAGTCAATAAGTATTTCTTAAGAACTAACCACTAAGCACTCTGTTGTTAGGTATTGAGGAAAGAATGATGAAAGCAAAATAGTCTTTGCTCTCAGAAAAGTTGCATATATGTAAGACTGTACAAAACATAAGTATAGAATAATTTGGGGTGAAGGTAGACAGTATCTGGGGAGACCAGAAAAGGCCTCGTGTAAAGGGTCATACTTAAATAGAGTAAAAAAAGAAAGCAGGAAAAAAAGAAAGCAGAAATAAGAGGCAGAAATGGGGAGAAAATGTATTTTTGGCATGATTGGGGACAATCAGCATGAAAATAATGGAAGAGGGAATGAATGTCCTGTGTGAGGAAAACTAAATAGGCTAATATGACAGTTCTCTATGTATATGACCATGAAAGAATAAAGAGAAGGTAGGGGGGACTGACAAGGTTAGATTAGTTACCTAGGATAACTACTTGACTGCTTGTGGGAAGAATGAACTGGGATGGGAAGAAACTTGAGGTAAGGAGACCAATTAATCAGTCATTACTGTGAGGGAATTATAGCAATAATTGTTTTATAAAAAATGATGAGCTTGCAGGACTTTCAAAATATAATGTAAAGACTTAGAGAAAATAATGTTCATTTCAATGAACAGAACCAAGAGAACATTGTATACAGTAATAGTCATATTATTCACAGTGCAACTGTGAACAACTAAATTATTCTGAATATTATAAATATTCATATCAACTATAAAAGAGCTATGAAAGAAGATTATATCCACCTCCAGAGAAAGAATTGATAAGTAGAAGCATGCATAGTATATTTTATTTCTATTTATAGCTTTCTCTCTCTCTACATATATATATATAGATATATACATCTAGATATAGATAAATGATATGACTATTATCCTTTGTCTTTGAAGAGAACCAAAATGACATTACTTTGTTAGAATTTAGTCACTGTGTGTCCAATTCTGGCTAATCAAATCAATATGAACTCTGAATGCTCTGCCACAGGTCGGATATAAACAGTCCATGTGAACATTTGGGGTAGCTTCTCTAATTTTGTGCATGGCAGATACTGTCATAGGATGCCCATCATGGTGTGCCCTCATCAGAGAAGGTGCTGTGCTCTATGAGCAAAGAAGAATTGAATTATTCAAAAAACAACTCAAGAATATATATATATTCTTGAGTTGTATATATATGTGTGTGTATATATATATATATATATATATATATAACATATATGTTATATTTATATACACACATATGGGAGAACATTGTGCACAGTAACAATAATGATGAACTGTGTAAGACTTAGTTACTGTGACGAAGACAATGATCCAAGATCCACGATGAAAAATGCCATCCACTTTCAGAGAGGGAACTAATGAATCCAATGCAGATTTAAGCATATTTTTTTCACCATCTTAATTTTTCTTATTCCTTTTTTTGGAGAGGAGAGTGTTTTCTTTTGTAGTATAGCGAATGTGGAAATATATTCTGCTTGACTTTACATACATATGGATATATTGCTTGTCCTTTTGAAGTGTGAGGGAGAAGATGGAGAGAAAAATTGAAACACAAAATTTTCAAAATGAATTTTGAAAACATAATTGGGAATAGTTAACAAAAATAAATAAAAACTTTTTTTTAAAAAGTAAGTTATTATAATATTCTAACCAAGCTGGTAACTGGGGTTTTAGCTATATAAGTGGAAAAAAGAGAATATATATATATATAAAACATAATATATGTATATAAATACATATGTATATATATCCATATACTAATAAATAACACAATATAAAATATGTATACATGTGCAGAGACAGTGAGAGACAGATACAGAGAGACAGAAACAGAGACACAGAGAAAAAGAAATTTGCTAGAGTTGCCTTGTATCAACTAGAGAAGATCAATTGTTACATTTTCAGGGTAAACTTTTATACCTCTGAAATAAACAGATGCTATCAACCAGGATTCAATTTATGATTTTGTTGAGAGAAAATGTTAATAATTCAGATAATACTTTAAAATGTGTTATGCATACACCCCTACCAAGAATTATTGAAAAACTAAAAATGACAAAATTTGACAACTGATTGAATATGTGAGGTGAGAGTGAAAATTCAAGAGTTACACTGAATATATGTCTTTGAATGGGAGAAGAATAATTTTTCAATAATATAGAGAAATTAAGAAAAGAAATATTTTAAAGAGAGAAATGTGATCACTTCCATTCAGACACACTGACTTTTTAATGTCTAGATTTTGAAAAATATGCTCAGAAATTGGTGATGCAGGACTGAAGCTCCAAAGAGACAGCATTAGTTATATATATATATATATATATATATATATATATATATATATATATATATACACATACATACATAGATAGATAGATAGATTTGGGTTTCATTGGCACAGAAATGGTAACTAAATCCATGGAAACCGGTGAGATCATCAAATTAGAGAATATAAATATCGAAAAGAGCACAGGACAAAGCTCTAGGGCTAAACCCAAGTATTAGTGATCATGACACAAAGAATGATCAAGAAAAAAACATGATAAGTAATAGATTAGCCGAAAGAGAAGCAAGAGTAAACAGCATCACAAGTACCCAAAGAGAAGCATATCCAAGAGGAGGGTAACCAACAGTGTCAAACGCTATGAAGATAATCAAGAATTACATAATGAATGAGAAAATAAAAACACATTTGATAACTAACAATTCACTGTCATAGAAGATGGCAATTTCAGTTAAGTGATGAGATCAGAAATCATATTACAAAACTTTTAGAAGAGGGAGAGGAGTATAGATAATTTTAAGATCTCATCTTTCTGTTCTCTCTCTCAGCATCTCACTTCTTGTCTTCCCTATCCCCTTGGAATTGCAAACAACTAAAACCATTATAATCCAAATTATTCTGCTTCTAGCCCTTAATCCACTTTCACCCCTTCCATTTTCTAACTCTGTTTTATGTATGCTATATACGTGTGTTATTTTCCATGCAAGCTCTTTGAAAGTAAGGAGAACATTTACTATTTGTATTCCTAGTGCTTAGCACAGCATTTAGAACTAAATAAGTATACCTTATTCACAGTGGCAGTTTTGGTTTTACTCATATTTATTAGAAACATATTAGAAACAGAAATAAACATATTCATTAGAAACATTAGAAACATTTATAAACAATTATTGAATCTGGGGAGGGAACAAGCACTCATTAAACACCTACATTGTGTAAAGCACTGTGTCAAGTAAGCACTTTACAAGTATCTCATTTGGTTCACACAACAACCTATGAGACAGGTTACTATTGTTGTCCCCATTTAACAATTGAGGAAATGGAGCCAAGTTGAGATTATGTTACTTGCAGGGGATCACATACTTAATTAAGTGTCTGAAACTGGGTTTGAATTTAGCTTTTCCCGACTTCAGCTCTCTTTGAACTGTCCAGCCATATAGCTGAGGTACATTGCATCCTGTTCCTTTTTTTTTTTTTTAGCCCTGACCGGAGCCCAGTGCTAATAGTCATTAGCCCTGATAGGAAGTGAACTTCTAACAACCCGATGCTCACAGAGGATTCCACTGATGAGTTTCTTGCTTAACATAGAAACTAGCAAATTTAATCCCAAAGGGATACACCAAAAAATACAAAAAGAAAACCAGAGAACTGCAAATATGTGGCTGCAAAAATCAAAGTAGATCAAAAGAAAACACCTTCACAAGTGTGGGGAGATTGGATCATGCTGCTTATTTACTTTTGCACACGGGTAGCTCATGTTAATTAGAGGAGCTCTCCTGCCATTCCCCATGAGGTACATCAATGGCTCATGGAACAGCCAGTTATTTCCAATGGAAATAATGACTCGCAGATGCAGTAACCTACTGTAATGCCCAGAATTACTGTCACATTATCTCAAGATGGGACAGGGCATTTGACTCATGGCACGGCAGTGCATCATGGTGCATCCTGCTTATTATGCAAATTTCTGACTCCATTTTCTGCTCATTATTAAAATGAAGGGCTATTAGCAGCATTGCCTAAAGCCAGTAAGTGCCATACAAGCCTCCACCTCACGGGGCTCTGCCAAATCACTGCCCTTCTGACATCAGTCACCCTGGTGCCCCACAGCAGGATTTCACATGGACAAAGACAGGCATGTCTATGAGCATTTTGTGAGAGGAACGCAGATCTGAGAAGCCCTGCTCCCCTTTGTCTCTTCAAGTACAGCCACTCAAACTCATAGTGCATGGGGGGAAAGGTAAAATTTTACTTATTATCCCAGTTTGCTTTATATTGATATTGAAAAACTTATTATCTATAAATCTCTCTCTTATCTATATCACATCATTGTCAACTATATTTTTCTACACTAGTGCTTATTTGTTTATTTACTCCTCTCTCTATCTCTATTTCATTTATTATCTGTCTATTTACTTCTTTCTTGATCTCTCATCTATCGATTTATCTATCCATCCATCCATATATCATGCTGATTACTTATTTACTTCTATCTTAATCTCTTATCCATCCTTCCATCTATAAACCTATCATATGTATCCATTTATCTATCACTGAAATATCACTATCATCTGCTAATTGAGCTATCTATCCAATCTATATTTATATCAAGCTACCTACTACTTATCATTTCTTTCATCTTTCTACCTATTTATTTTTCTATATATCTTCTTTTCTCTCTCTCTCTCTCTCTCTCTCTCTCTCTCTCTCTCTCTCTCTCTCTTCTCTCTCTTTCTCTTCTTTCTCTCTTTTTGTCTACCACTCTCTGTTTCTGTTTCTCTGTCTCTATCTCTATATATGTGTATGTAAAATGGTAGCATGGTAAATGGAGAACTGCTCCTACAATCAGGAAGATCTGGATTCTAGTCTTATCTCTGAGACACTTATTTGCTGTGAAACCAAGGAGTGTTTCACTTTTGTCTTTGTATCACTGGCTACTATCACCAGGCACAAAGTGACTGCTGATTAAATGCTTGTTAATTGTTTGATTAACTCTTACAAGTCATTTAGCCTCTCAGTGCTCCCAGTCAAATTCTTGAGAAGAAGTTGGAGAAATGTAGGTTATCTGTATTGATGAAGGTAGTTTTCTCACTGTTAATCTCCTGCACTTTAAAACCATTTCTGGACATGAGTATGTTTACACATATATGTGTGTATATAAATACTTAACATATAAATGTATCATTAAAATTCACATACATAGCTATGTCTATATGTAGAAAGAGTGATGAGTTTGTAGCTTGGAGGATAAAATGGTTAAATATTAGGTTTAGAAACAAGACCATAGTTCAAATCCTGCCTTTGATACTTTCTATCGTTGTGACCCCATAAAAGTCATTTCACCTTTTTATGCTTTGGGTTACTCTCTAGAAGTATCTGTTAAGCTATAAGCTGGTTTTCCTCTTTGTGGTGGGGAGATTTCTCATATCATGAGTTTTTTGTGCTGACAAAATCAAAGGTTCTTTTGAATTCTTGCATATAATTGCTTTTATTGTAAAGCAAATCAAATTATAGAAAAGAAAAAGCTCTTTGCAACCTATAAGACTTTTTTTTAAAGCAAGAAATAAGATATTTTGAGAAATTGGTTTTGTTTCATTATATGCAATAAATGCTGATATATCATGGGCCTAAAGGTTAATTTCTGGAAACAGGATCTTGAATCATGGCTGTCTCAGCATATCATTATACACAAGTGGAAAACAGCAAAGGGAAGAGAAATCATGAAGAATATAAATAAAAGAAGCTGGAAAAGCACAGATTATTCTTGCTTTCCCTCTACCATCTTTCTTTTATATCTGTAACTGCCATTATTTCCCTTGAGGCCATGAGAAGAGAGGAATGTGAATTTTTTTCACCAATGCAGAAAGATTACATGGGAGTGAGATGAACAGATGTCCATTCCTATAACTCAAATGAACCTTTTCTGAAATGGTGTGCTATGTGCTATGTGAGAGGGGAGTTGAGATCAGTTCAGAAAACATAGCTGACTTAATAGAAATACTACTTGTAAATATGCTTTGAGGGAAACTACAAGTAAAACATAGTGTTTAAATTCTCAAAAAACCTAACTTGTTCAGGATGAGTCAGTAGCCTTTTGGGTCTGCCCTTGCAATTTATTTTTATTGAGGGTTATTTTGTTGTTATTGTTGGGTACTTTTGTGCATAGGTTTTTGTTTTTGTTTTGCTAGCTACTTTCTTAAAATACAAGTGTGTTCTGTGGTAAATTGAAAATTCTTTATAGAAGAAGAAAACCATGTCCTGTGTACTATTAATAAAATAGAGCTAGGGTCTTGAAGTGAAGCCTCCTACCAAGACATCTTTTTTAAAATCAGTAGTGTGCTGAAGCCAACTTCAATTGACTTTATGAACTAGTTGTTGAATTTTCAGTATGAACATTTATACTTTGGAAACTAACTGCAAACCTGGGCTTGGTTTATCATTTTATCAATTGTTTATACTTTCAAAAGTAATGAATAAAATATTAATCATGCATGTTAAACATAAAAGTATGTTGTACTTAAAAGTGCTTAAAATATAGAAATTTACTTTTCCTGAGAATCAGTTGTTAAAACATTTGGCAGCAAACTCTTTTTTGTAGTATAAAGTCTTAAAAAGGACTAATCCACACTGAGGTTAAGTGATTTATCCAGTCACACAGCTTTGACAGAGGCAGGATTTAGGCCCTGAGGTCTTCCTGACTTTGAATATGTTTGTCTATACACTAAGCTAATTCTGATCTTATTGAACTTATTGAATATTAATATTATTAATTATGTTACATGCACACATATATTCATTCAACAAATACTTATCAGGGTCCTATTGTATACTATACAAACTACAAATATAAAAACTGAAACAGTTCCTAATATCAAGAAATTTATGCTCTACTAAGGAATACTTTTTTATGTACCCTAATTCAATTACACAGAATAGCCTAAAAAAATCCCTAAAAAAATAACAGAGATTTTTTTTTCTCTACCTGTGTACTCAGTAGACATCATGCCTGGAATATATTTCCCTTCACTTTTCTCTCCAAGTTTCTGTCAAAGCTCAGCTCAAATCCCATCTTTTTCAAGTCTTTCTTGATTTGAAAATTTCCCCCGCTTACATTATATATAGCTTATATGTATCCAGCTCAATGCATGCTGATTCTCTCACTATAATGAGGATCTTCCAGGACAGGAAATGATTTTTACCTTTTTTTGGTATTCCTACCTCTTAGCATTGTACCCAGCATAGAGTAGGCACTTAATAAATTTTCATTTACTGGAAAGTCTTTGACAGGGCTACCTAAGAGATGATTTCCTTTAGGACATATGTATGTGATACAGAGAAAGTGATGTCACAGACTAAGCTTACAAAGGAGGGTCAGGGATGACCTGGCAAGAATTCTGATGGACATACACAGTAAAGAGTTTGTGTTCTCCAAACCATCATGGCTATAGGAATATTTGGATAAGAGAAGGAATTGACTTCCACCTTACAGAAAAGGAACTTGTAGGCAAAATAAAAATATTAATATGGCGGGCAAGTGACCCTAAAGCCATCTCACACTGGCCCCAAAAGGGCACCAAATTACAGGAGTGGTGAAAGCCTTATGGCCTCTGGAGGATAGGCAGCCCAACATACACACCTGAAAAGGAGGATGCACTAACGAGGAAGAAAGAGTATGGGAATGTCTGGGATCTAGGAGTTTCCAGGACATAAGGTCCGTACACAGGTTCAGAGCTGATTCTAGTAAGGTCATCAGAATCCTCCCTGTCATATCCAGTCTGTATCCCACCAGGGGTAATGACCCTGAAGATGATCAGAACTGCCAAAGGACCTGAGTGAACTGAAGCCCGATGTACCTTAACCAGTGTCTAAAGCAGAATGATGGATTTGAGATACATATTGAGACATGTCTTTTTAAATATAGACAGCATGGGGACTTTTCCCCCTTTACTATGTATATTTGTTGTAAGTATTGAAACTTACTTTCTTTCATGCTTTTTTCAGATGATGGGAGAAAAAGATAGGAAGGAGAGCAACAAGTGCCTTTTAATTGAAAAAATGAAAGAAAATCACAAAATTTTAGAGGTTAACAATTCATGGTAACAGCATCTAGTTTTCTTATGGATCAATATGGTCCATAATGGTGAGAGAGTGTGCCTCTTTCGTATTCTAAAGGGAGAAAAGCCCCAAATCTGACACATACACACTAAAAAAAATGCCTAAAATTATAACAATTCTGAAACTCATCTCAACCCCTTGGCATTCTGGCTAGACTTTATGACCACATAGACTATGAGTGGAAAAAATCTTCAAGGAAAGGGGAATAGAGTGAATGGGAAGGGGAAGAAAATGGCTTCCTCAAAGAACTTCTCCATCCTCTCTTGTTTTTTTTTTAATATTTTTATATTCACAGTTACATGAAAAACAATTTTTATATTTGTTTTTAAAACTTTAAGTTCTAGATGTTCTTCTCTCTTCTCTACCCCCACCCTCATAAAGAAGGCACATGTGAAGTTATTCAGAACATTTTCTAAAATCATGCTGTGAAAGAAAACATAGGTCTCTCCCCCAAGAAATCCTCAAAAAAATCTTCAATTTGTATTCAGAGACAATTAGTCCTGTCTATATGGATAGCATTTTTCATCATAAATCCTTCAGAGTAGTTTGGGATCATTACATCGCTGAGAATAGTAAAGTCATTTATAGCTGACCATCCTACAACATTGCTATTACCTTGTACACAGTACATTTCACTTTGCTTGAGGACTTTCTAGGTTTTTGTAAGAGTATCCCATTCATCATTTCCCATAAAACAATAATATTCCATCATCATTACATACCACAGTTCATTTAGCCATTTCCCAACTGATGGGTATCCCTTCAATTTTTAATTGTTTGCCCTGAGAGTTGCTATAAATATTTTTTCTTCATATAGTCCTCTTTCCTTTAAAAAAATCTTTTTGGATTCATATACAGTGATATTGTTGGTCAAAAGGTATATATGATTTTATAGTCCTTTGGGCGTGGATCATATCTTTTGATCATTTGTCAATAGAGGAATAAACCTTTTATTTATTGATTCCCTATATATTTGGTAAATGAGACTTTCATCAGAGAAACTTGCTTCAAAATGCTTTCCCCAATTACTTTGCTAAATTTATTTCCCTCATTTATTATATTCTCTTATTCTTTCATCCTGACCCTTCTCAAAAGTGTTCTGCGATGACTCTGGAGGGGGAAGTAATGAAGGTGACTTTGTAGAGTCCTCCCTCACTTAAATCTAATTCATTTGTATGTCATGGATCACCTCCCTGATGTCATAGTCCTCTTCAAGAACAAAGAACAAATAACAATCCTTCTTCAATATCCCTTCCTTTCCATCACTCTTTTCCCTTCTATATCCCCTTCCCCTCCTAATTTCCTGAAGGGTAAGATAGATTTCTGTAGCCATATTGAGTATCAATGTTCTTTCCTCTTTGAGCCAATTCTGATGAGAGTAAGGTTCACTCAACTCTCCCTTCCTTCTTTCTCTTCCTCTCCACTAGAAACATTTTTTCTTGTCTCTTGTGTGGCATACAATTTATACCATTCCACCTCTCCCTTTCTCTCACTTCTTAATTTTATTTTTTTAGATATTATCTCTTCATATTCAACTCACACATTTGGATTCTGTCTATATATACTCTTTCTAGCTACCATAATATTGAGAAAGTTCTTTTGAGTTACAAGCTTTATCCTCCCATGTAGAAATGTAAACAGATAAATCTTACAAAGTCCCTTATGATTATACCTTTCCTGATGACCTCCTTATGTTTCTGGATACTTGTAATATTTTCTCCTTGATGTGGGAGTTCTGGAATTTGGATATAATATTCCTGAGAGTTCCAGAATTTGGCTATATTATTCCTGAAGTTTTCATTTGAGGATATTTTTCATGAAGTAATTGGTGGATTATTTTTCTATTTTACTCTCTAGTTCTAAAATATCATGGTGGTTTTCCTTAGATAATTTCCTGAAAGATGATATATAGGCTCTTTTTTTGAACGGTTTTTAGGTAGACCAATAATTTTAAAATTATTTCTTCTGGTTTTGTTTTCAAGGTCAGGTATTTTTCCAATGAGATATTTCACATTCTTTTGGTTTTGTTTTTATTGTTTCTTAATTTCTTAATTAACTTCCATTTGCTCAGCTCTAATTTTCAAGGAATTATTTTCCTCAGTTAACTTTTGTACCTCCTTTCCCATTTGGCCAATTTTGATTTTAAGGTATTTTTTTCTCATTAGCTTTTTGTATTTTCTTATATATCACTCTCAATTCTCTTCTCAATTTTCCCAGTATTTCTCTTACTTGATTGTCAATATCCCTTTTGAGCTCTTCCATTGTCTGAGACCAATTCTTACTGTTCTTATATAGTTTGGATATAGGAGATTTGACATTGTTACCTTCTTTGGAGTGTGTGTTTTGCTCTTCCTTGTCACCATAGTAACTTTCTATGGTAAGGATTTTTTGGTTGTTGTCTGCTCATTTTCCCAGCCTATTACTCTTTGTTAAAGTAGGACTCCATTTCCAAGATGGAGAAAGCACTGTCCCAAGCTGTTTTCAGAGATCCTTCTAGGGACTTGACTACTACTATTCTTTTTTAGCCTTGGGCTGTGGAGAATGGTCTACTTCACAGTGGCTATAAATTCTAGTTTGCCAAAGCAGCAGAATCCTCCCTCAGTACTAGTAAAGAGACTTCATGAATAGAACCTCCAGAAGTTGCCACTGTCATGCCCACCTGCCTTCGTTCCACCATCTTGTTTCCACCTCTCCATATGTCTTTTTATTATTTTATTGAATATATTTTTGGAAAATTAATATTGGCTATGAGAAGGCATGTTTGCCCTGCTGTCAAAGATGACGTCTCACTTTACGATATATATTTTTTCTTTTTTCTTCTTTTTTGGTGGGGAGCCAGATTTTGGACATTTTATGGGCCCAGAATAGCACGAGAAGTGCACTCTTTATCCATTCTTCTTTCAGAGGTAAACCCATCAAGATTACCTTGGGCTGTTAAAGACCACTATTTTGTTTGGGAGCTCCACTTGTGTCTGTTTAGTTTTACACATAGAGAAGTTTATTTTTTACCTTATAGTCAGTGTAAGTAGGTATTAGAGCTTCCTGAGAAGGCATGATTTGGTCAGAATAATGCTCCAGTGGTGTCAATTTGGCAGCAGTATGACATGGGGGAAGCCCACCTTCTAAATGTCTACTGTGTCTTTAATTAATTCATGCAGTCCTTTGTGCAGTCCAGCTACTCTGTAAGGTGTCCAGAAGAACAGGCTCTGCCAATGTAAAATTTGTAGATGGTGCTATCCAGGCAGGATGTTTGGATTGGAAAGGAATAAACTTTGTACAATGGCATGTAACTCAGAGCAAAGGCAGTGGATGGTGTGAGTAGGTCAAGGTTAAGGCTTTGGCAAAACAACATCTTTGGCAGAAAAAGGAGGTAAGAGACTTGAGAGGAAAAAAGACAGTGTAGAGTCGAATTACTATTCCAAGAGTTCTGGATAGGAAGGGAGGATGGGTGATGGCCTGAAAAAGAATCGAAGGGTATAGGGATTGGCGGTCATAATGGGAGAAAAGAACATGTTTTGTGGCAACAAGGAGAAGTGGAATGCCAACAGATTATGACCAAATAAAAGAATTTCAGATTTTCTGAACATGGAAGTGGAACAATCATAGTGATGACAAGATCAAAGTCTGATCATCTCTGTGTGTTGAGCTGGGCTAGAGGAGTAAGTCATGGAAAAGAGAAAGTGAAAGAAATGGGAGGTTAGAGTATTTGATGAAATATCAATATGTATGTTGAAGTCTCTTAGTAGAAGAACATATAATTTGCAGAAGAGAAAGACTGAGTCAGGCAGTGAACTGGAGGGAAGAAAGTGAGTGACCTAAAGGTCTGTAGAACAAAGCTACTTAAACTATGGGTTGCAACCCCATATGGAGTCCTGTAACTGAATGTGGAGCTCATAAAAAATTGGCAATAATAAAATTAATTCAAAATTAAATGTGTAATGAATCTGAGGTGTTTCTGGCAGTGCTTGCATGTGTTGCATTGTACAATTTCACTAGAGTCTTGGTTATGAACATACAACATGCACACTTTGCATTGTACATGCTTGACTACTGCCAGAAACCTTGGCTCAGATCCAAGATGGGATTGTATAAAAATTTCTTGGACAAAAAGGGATTATGAGTGAGAAAAGTTTAAGAAGTCCTGCTCTAGAATATAATCAGACTTTATTTGGTGATAACTATGGATTGAATGAATCTTTTTAAAATTTTTTTATTTTTATTTTTATTTTTTTTAAATAACTTTTTATTGAAAGAACCCATGCCAGGGTAATTTTTTACAGCATTATCCCTTGCACTCACTTCTGTTCCGATTTTTCCCCTCCCTCCCTCCACCCCCTCCCCCAAATAGCAAGCAGTCCTTTACATGTTGAATAGGTTACAGTATATCCTAGATACAATATATGTGTGCAGAATCGAACAGTTTTCTTGTTGCACAGGGAGAATTGGATTCAGAAGGTATAAATAACCCAGGAAGAAAAACAAAAATGCAAGCAGTTTATATTCATTTCCCAGTGTTCTTTCTTTGGGTGTATCTCCTTTCGTCCATCCTTGATCAATTGAAACTGAATTAGCTCTCTTTATCGAAGAGATCTACTTCCATCAGAATACATCCTCAAACAGTATCGTTGTTGAGGTATATAATGATCTGGTTCTGCTCATTTCACTTAGCATCAGTTCATGTAAGTCTCGCCAGTCCTCTCTGTATTCATCCTGCTGGTCATTTCTTACAGAACAATAATATTCCATAACATTCATATACCACAATTTACTCAACCATTCTCCAATTGATGGGCATCCATTCATTTTCCAGTTTCTAGCCACTACAAACAGGGCCGCCACAAACATTTTGGCACATACAGGTCCCTTTCCCTTCTTTAGTGTTTCTTTGGGGTATAAGCCCAGTAGAAACACTGCTGAATCAAAGGGTATGCACAGTTTGATAACTTTTTGAGCATAGTTCCAAATTGCTCTCCAGAATGGCTGGATGTGTTCACAATTCCACTAACAATTTATCAATGTCCCTGTTTTCCCACATCCCAATTGAATGAATCTTAAAGGAACAAATGTTAATGAGTGATGATGGTGGAGGGAGAGAGTCTGGAAGTGTCAATAGAAGGAGTCTTCTAACTCACTTTTGCATCAGGACTAAAGTTTCAGAGATATGAGTGAAAGTACAATTAACCAGTGATGAAAAGGATGACCAGGAAAATTTTAAAACTAAAAAGGACCTCCAAGGCTAGATATCTGGTTTAATCCACTAATTTTTGTTGTTGTTCAGCCATGTCAGTTATGTTAGACTCTTTATGACCCCATTTGGAGTGTGTATGTGTGTGTGTGGGGTGTTTTGATGTTTGATTTTTTTTGGCAAAGATTCTGAATATGTTTTGCCATTTCTTTCTCCAGCTCATCTTACAAATGAGGAAACAGAAGCAAGAAGGGCTAATGGACTTATCCAGGATCACAGAACTAGTAAATGTCTGAGGTCAGATTTCAATTCAGGAAGATGAGTCTTCCTAATTACAGATCCAATGCTTTATTCACTGGGTGAGCCCAAGAGGCTAAGTGATCTGTCCAAAAATCATTTATAGGTAGTAATAATCACAGACAGAATTTGACTCTAGAGCCAATGTGCTCTGCCCAATGTACCATGTACCATTGTACCCAATGTATCAATGTACCATTATTTCTTCTCTCTTTGAACCTTTGAAATATTCTTTCCCACTGAGTGGATGCCCATTGGGTTGGAGAATGGTTGAATAAGTTATGGTATATGCATGTCATGGAATATTATTGTTCTATAAGAAATGATCAGCAACAAAATGATTTCTGGAAGACCTGGAAAGACTTACATGGATTGATGCTAAGTGAAGGGAGTGGAACCAAGAGAACATTGTACACAGCAATGACAAGATTATGCGATAATTTGATGGATGTGGCTCTTTTCAACAATGAGGTGATTCAGGACAGTTCTAATAGACTTGTGATAGAGAGAGCCATCTGCATCCAGAGAGGACTATGGGGATTGCATAAGAATCACAACATAGTATTTTCACTCTTGTTGTTTGCTTGCTGTTTTTCTTTTCATTTTTTCCCCTTTTTGATCTGATTTTTCATGTGTAGAATGATAAATGTGGAACTTTGTGCACATGTTTAATATATACTGGATTATTTGCTGTTTTGGAGAAGAAAGTGGGGGAAAGAGGGAGAAAAATTTGGAACACAAGGTTTTGCAAGGGTGAATGTTAAAAATTATCTTTGCATGTATTTTGAAAATAAAAAGCTATTAAAATGTTTTCTCAAAATCTAGGTTATATATCAATTTTTCCCTTGATTTTCTCTCCAATTCTATTACAAATCCTAAGTTGGGCTGGCCACTTTCCCTATTAGGTCCTATGAATTCAACCTTAAGAACCATTTTACTCATTGATAAGAATTGGGCCTGGAATGATAATTCACTTCAGTTCCTCAGATTTTTGAAGGAAAAAAATAATCATTGAGTCAAGTAACAGTTGTAGATGTCTAAACATTTGAAACTCTTTCCCCATTGCTTCTGTTTCCTTCTCCTGTGATAGGCCTGTGATCAGTTTTTCAAATTTCTAATCTATCTCTTCTTTTTTTCTATCTTATCTAATGACGATATGATTTTTGTTTCTGTCTCCTTTGATCTCTAACAAATACTTTCATACCACTTTTCTCCCTCTCTCAAGCCCAGAATTTCCTCACAGATATATTTTCTTAATATAGATAGCCATTTTACCCACTATACTTTTTATTGAGTCTATTTATTTTGAAATAAGATATTTCCTTCCAGATCCACGTCCTAGTCATTGATCCCATTCTACCAAATTTAGTAGCATTCCGTTTTCTAACAGGACTTAGGGAAGAAGAACAGATTTTACTCTTCCTCATTTGGCATCAGAAGCAAATATTTAAAATTTGTAATCATGATAGCTTATTTTTGTTTGCCATTGACTATTATAGAATTATAGACTTGTGGAATTAAAGGAGCCTTATTCATCATAAAGTATTAGTTCAGTCTTTGCGTTCTACAGATGAGTAAACTAAATCCTACAGAATTGAAACAGTAAACCATTTTATTACATTTAATAAATATACAAAGAAGATATTGCAGGCCTACCACTATGGGATTATATTTTTTGAGGTTTCCCCTTTCATGATGGAGGTTAACTCTTCTGAACTTCCTTAACTATCTTCTTCATGAACAGTAAGACTCGTTTTTTAAATGTTTGGTAGAATTCACATGTAAATCCATCTGGTCCTGGGGATTTTTTCTTAGGGAGTTGATTGATAGTTTGTTCTATTTCTTTTTCTGAGATGGGACTGTTTAGGATATTTACTTCTTCCTCTGTTAGTTTGGGCAAGCTGTATTTTTGGAGGTATTTTTCTATTTCATTTGAGTTGTCGAATTTATTGGCATAAAGTTGGGCAAAGTAACTCCTAATTATTGCTCTAATTTCCTCTTCGTTAGTGGTGAGTTCTCCCTTTTCATTTTTAAGACTAACAATTTGATTTTCCTCTTTCCTTTTTTTAATCAGATTTACTAAGGGTTTGTCTATTTTGTTGGTGTTTTCATAGAACCAACTCTTAGTTTTATTAATCAATTCAATAGTTTTTTTACTTTCAATTTTATTGATCTCACCTTTTACTTTTAGAATTTCAAGTTTAGTGTTTGACTGGGGGTTTTTAATTTGTTCCTTTTCTAGCATTTTTAATTGCAAACCCAATTCATTGACCTTCTCTTTCTCTATTTTATACAAATAGGCCTCTAGAGATATGAAATTTCCCCTTATTACCGCTTTGGCTGCATCCCATACATTTTGGTATGATGTCTCATTATTATCGTTTTCTTGGGTGAAGTTATTAATTATGTCTATGATTTGCTGTTTTACCCAATCATTCTTTAGTATGAGATTATTTAGTTTCCAATTATTTTTTGGTCTACTTCCCCCTGCTTTTTTGTTGAATGTAATTTTCATTGCATCGTGGTCTGAAAAGGATGCATTTACTATTTCTGCCTTACTACATTTGAGTTTGAGGTTTTTATGTCCTAATATATGGTCAATTTTTGTATAGGTTCCATGTGCTGAAAAGAAAGTGTATTCCTTTCTGTCTCCATTAAATTTTCTCCAGAGATCTATCATATCTAGCTTTTCTAGTATTCTGTTTACCTCTTTGACTTCTTTCTTATTTATTTTCTGGTTTGATTTATCTAATTCTGAGAGTGCAAGGTTAAGGTCTCCCACTATTATAGTTTTACTGTCTATTTCTTCTTGCAGCTCTCTTAGTTTCTCTTTTAAGAATTTAGATGCTACCCCACTTGGTGCATATATGTTTAATATAGATAGTGCTTCATTATCCATGCTACCCTTTAGCAAGATATAGTGTCCTTCCTTATCTCTTTTAATTAGGTCAATTTTTGCTTTAGCTTGATCTGAGATCAGGATGGCTACCCCTGCTTTTTTGACTTCACCTGAAGCATAGTAGATTTTGCTCCAACCTTTTACCTTTAACCTGCATGTATCTCCCCGCTTCAGGTGTGTTTCCTGTAAACAACATATTGTAGGATTCTGGCTTTTAATCCATTCTGCTAACCGCTTCCTCTTTATGGGGGAGTTTACCCCGTTCACATTTATGGTTAGAATGACCAATTCTGTATTACTTGCCATCTTGTTAACCCCGGTTTATGCTTTCCTCCCTTCTTTCCCCTTTCCCCCCCTTCCAAGTATTAAGCTTGTGAGCACCCCTTGCTTCTCACAGCCCTCCCTTTTTAGTGTCCCTCCCCCCGCCTTAGAGTTCCTCCCCCTATCTTACCCCTTTCCCTCCCAGTTCCCATATTCCCTTCCGCTTAGCTTATTCCTTCCCTTTCCACTTTTCCCTTCTCACTTTTCAATGAGATGGGAGAAGTTTCACCATAGATTGAATATGTCTTAAGATTTTTCACTTAAAGCCAATTCTGAAGGCAGTAAGATACCCACTATATTCATCCCCCTCCATTCTTTCTCTCAGATATAATAGGTTTCCTATGCCTCTTCATGAGATGTACTACCCCCACTTTACCCTTTTTCTGGTACAATGTCCTTTCCACATCAATTTCTAGAACAAGGTATACATGTATTCTTTATACATCTATATAGTCAAAATATAGTTCCCAAGATTAATCTTTACCTTTTTAGATTTCTCTTGAGTTCTATATTTGTAGATCAAACTTTTTGTTAAGTTCTGGTTTTTTCATCAGAAATAGATGAAATTCGCTTACTTTGTTGAATGTCCATCTTCTTCCCTGGAAAAAGATGCTCATTCTCGCTGGGTAAGTTATTTTTGGTTGCATACCAAGTTCCTTAGCCTTTCGGAATATCATATTCCAGGCCCTTCGATCTTTTAATGTGGATGCTGCCAGATCCTGGGTGATCCTTATTGTGGCTCCTTGATACTTGAATTGGGTTTTTCTAGCCGCTTGCAATATTTTTTTCTTTCATCTGAGGGTTCTGGCATTTGGCCACTATATTCCTTGGTGTTTTGATTTTAGGATCCCTTTCAGTGGGTGATCGATGAATCCTTTCAATGTTTATTTTTTCCTCTGTTCCTATGACTTCTGGGCAGTTCTCTTTGATAATTTCCTGGAAGACAGTGTCCAGGCTCTTTTTTTCATCATGTTTTTCTGGGAGTCCAATGATTCTCAGATTGTCTCTCCTGGATCTGTTTTCCAGGTCTGTTGTCTTCCCCAGAAGGTATTTCACATTTTTCTCCATTGTTTGATTTTTTTGGATTTGCTTGACTGATTCTTCTTGTCTCCTCGAGTCATTCAATTCCACTTGTTCAATTCTGATTTTCAGTGAAGTATTCTCTTCACTCACTTTTTTAAAATCTTTCTCTAATTGTCCAATTGAGTTCTTTTGTTCTGTGGAATTTTTTTCCATTTCGCCAATTTTGTTTTTTAGAGAGCTGTTTTCTGTTTCCAGTTCACTAATCCTATTTTTCAAGGATTTTACTTCTTTATCCACTCTCTCTTTAACTGACTTCTCCAGGCTCTTTTGCCAAGCCTCCCTCTCCTTTTGCAGAGCCTCCCTCTCCTTTTCCCATTTTTCTTCTAGCTCCCTTGTGAGAGCCTTTTTAATCACTTCTATGAGGTTCATCTGTGCTGAGGAACAGCCGATCTCCTCCTTTGGGGAATCACCTGGGGACTGCCTGTTTTTAGTCTCCTCAGGATTTAGAGTCTGCTCTCTATCTGTGTAGAAGCTGTCAAGGGTTAAAGTCCTCTTCAGCTTCTTGCTCATTCTGTCTATTAATCAGAGACAAACTACCAAAGAAAAACAGAAAAAACTGGAGTCTTTCTTTGGGGGGGGGGCTGGGTGTGTTATCGAGCTTCCTCTACAGACTGCAGGGGCAGCAGTGAGGCACTAGCAGGACTGTGCTGCGCCTGCGCTCTGAGATCCCAAAGCGTGCTGAGTCACTGAGGGGGAGGAAGGGGGGGCGGCCAGGTCCTGAGAGACTCCAGCTGTTTGGGGTTGTATTCTTCAGCCCAGGTGTTTTTAGCTTCTCTGCTGGGCTGTTGACTTGCTGCAGGTTCCAAACCTGTAGCGAAGCTCTCCCCGCAGAGACGGCTACGATCACTCCCCACCCCCTCTCAGCTCTGCTCCCGTGCTCTCACTGCCGCTGCCCTCAGCCTGCGCCCGATCTAAAACCGCCCCAGCCCTCCAGTAAAGACAGACCTTTCTTGGCGGATCTCAAGGATGGCTTCTCTTGGTAACTATTTGTGGGTTTTTTTCAGTCAAGCATTGATTCAGAGGCTTGTAATGAAGTGGATAGTGAGAGAAAGCGTGGAGCTTATGCAACTGTGAGCCTCCTCTCCGCCATCTTAACCGAAGTCCTGCTGGTCATTTCTTACAGAACAATAATATTCCATAACATTCATATACCACAATTTACTCAACCATTCTCCAATTGATGGGCATCCATTCATTTTCCAGTTTCTAGCCACTACAAACAGGGCTGCCACAAACATTTTGGCACATACAGGTCCCTTTCCCTTCTTTAGTGTTTCTTTGGGACATAAGCCCAGTAGAAACACTGCTGAATCAAAGGGTATGCACAGTTTGATAACTTTTTGAGCATAGTTCCAAATTGCTCTCCAGAATGGCTGGATGTGTTCACAATTCCACTAACAATGTATCAATGTCCCTGTTTTCCCACATCCCAATTGAATGAATCTTAAAGGAACAAATGTTAATGAGTGATGATGGTGGAGGGAGAGAGTCTGGAAGTGTCAATAGAAGGAGTCTTCTAACTCACTTTTGCATCAGGACTAAAGTTTCAGAGATATGAGTGAAAGTACAATTAACCAGTGATGAAAAGGATGACCAGGAAAATTTTAAAACTAAAAAGGACCTCCAAGGCTAGATATCTGGTTTAATCCACTAATTTTTGTTGTTGTTCAGCCATGTCAGTTATGTTAGACTCTTTATGACCCCATTTGGAGTGTGTATGTGTGTGTGTGGGGTGTTTTGATGTTTGATTGTTTTTGGCAAAGATTCTGAATATGTTTTGCCATTTCTTTCTCCAGCTCATCTTACAAATGAGGAAACAGAAGCAAGAAGGGCTAATGGACTTATCCAGGATCACAGAACTAGTAAATGTCTGAGGTCAGATTTCAATTCAGGAAGATGAGTCTTCCTAATTACAGATCCAATGCTTTATTCACTGGGTGAGCCCAAGAGGTTAAGTGATCTGTCCAAAAATCATTTATAGGTAGTAATAATCACAGACAGAATTTGACTCTAGAGCCAATGTGCTCTGCCCAATGTACCATGTGCCATTGTACCCAATGTATCAATGTACCATTATTTCTTCTCTCTTTGAACCTTTGAAATATTCTTTCCCACTGAGTGGATGCCCATTGGGTTGGAGAATGGTTGAATAAGTTATGGTATATGCATGTCATGGAATATTATTGTTCTATAAGAAATGATCAGCAACAAAATGATTTCTGGAAGACCTGGAAAGACTTACATGTATTGATGCTAAGTGAAGGGAGTGGAACCAAGAGAACATTGTACACAGCAATGACAAGATTATGCGATAATTTGATGGATGTGGCTCTTTTCAACAATGAGGTGATTCAGGACAGTTCTAATAGACTTGTGATAGAGAGAGCCATCTGCATCCAGAGAGGACTATGGGGATTGCATAAGAATCACAACATAGTATTTTCACTCTTGTTGTTTGCTTGCTTTTTTTCTTTTCATTTTTTCCCCTTTTTGATCTGATTTTTCATGTGTAGAATGATAAATGTGGAACTTTGTGCACATGTTTAATATATACTGGATTATTTGCTGTTTTGGAGAAGAAAGTGGGGGAAAGAGGGAGAAAAATTTGGAACACAAGGTTTTGCAAGGGTGAATGTTAAAAATTATCTTTGCATGTATTTTGAAAATAAAAAGCTATTAAAATGTTTTCTCAAAATCTAGGTTATATATCAATTTTTCCCTTGATTTTCTCTCCAATTCTATTACAAATCCTAAGTTGGGCTGGCCACTTTCCCTATTAGGTCCTATGAATTCAACCTTAAGAACCATTTTACTCATTGATAAGAATTGGGCCTGGACTGATAATTCACTTCAGTTCCTCAGATTTTTGAAGGAAAAAAAATAATCATTGAGTCAAGTAACAGTTGTAGATGTCTAAACATTTGAAACTCTTTCCCCATTGCTTCTGTTTCCTTCTCCTGTGATAGGCCTGTGATCAGTTTTTCAAATTTCTAATCTATCTCTTCTTTTTTTCTATCTTATCTAATGACGATATGATTTTTGTTTCTGTCTCCTTTGATCTCTAACAAATACTTTCATACCATTTTTCTCCCTCTCTCAAGCCCAGAATTTCCTCACAGATATATTTTCTTAATATAGATAGCCATTTTACCCACTATACTTTTTATTGAGTCTATTTATTTTGAAATAAAATATTTCTTTCCAGATCCACGTCCTAGTCATTGATCCCATTCTACCAAATTTAGTAGCATTCCGTTTTCTAACAGGACTTAGGGAAGAAGAACAGATTTTACTCTTCCTCATTTGGCATCAGAAGCAAATATTTAAAATTTGTAATCATGATAGCTTATTTTTGTTTGCCATTGACTATTATAGAATTATAGACTTGTGGAATTAAAGGAGCCTTATTCATCATAAAGTATTAGTTCAGTCTTTGCGTTCTACAGATGAGTAAACTAAATCCTACAGAATTGAAACAGTAAACCATTTTATTACATTTAATAAATATACAAAGAAGATATTGCAGGCCTACCACTATGGGATTATATTTTTTGAGGTTTCCCCTTTCATGATGGAGGTTAACTCTTCTGAACTTCCTTAACTATCTTCTTCATGAACAGTAAGACTCGTTTTTTAAATGTTTAACTGAAATTAGAGATGTGATCTTTGACCAGAGATTTACTGATTGTAAGTAAAGATGGAAGTCAAGACATTAGTCTCATTAGCACTAAACTATAATTGACTGAATGAGATGACTTATGCCTAATATAGTTTTCTCACATTTTTACCATGTGTGATTATTAAATTCTTTCTGATTCAATGAAACTATATTGTTAACACCAAACTTCTATCCAAAAGAAACTTGGAACAGGGGTAACAAACCTTATGTCTCATGTTAAGAAAGCTTTAATTGAGGACAGGTGTTTTGTTCTTCTGTGACAACCCTAACAAACTAGTCACAGTTTTTTGTCTATCATTTCTCAGACCTTTCACACCTTTGTTCCTCTGAAAGTTTCCATAAAGTTACAAATACAAATTGATTTATACATGTAGTCATTTAAAACACACACACATTCATATTTTCTTACTCACCTGTCATTAAAGGAGAAGAGGTGTGAGACAAGCACAAATCTCTCATGACAGTTAATCTGCACCCTATGGGGAAGACAGTGAGACTCGTACAGAGCTACAGTGATATTTTAGGCACCATGCAGAGGCTTTGGCTCAAAGGTGACTGGGAGAAATCACCTGAATCTTGGGCCATTTTCTATATGATCTCTTAACTTTTATAAGGCCAGTGAGCTTAGGAGACTGAATGACAGTGGCTAGGATCTTAAGAGTTTTCTGAATGATGGGTCAGATAAATTACTTGAGTGAGAAGTTTCTAAGGATCACAGAATGTAATCAAAGGTATAGATGAAACATGTGTCCCATCTATAGCATTCTTAAGAAGTGGTCATAAAGATTCCTCTTGAAGGCTGACAAGGATGAGAAATTCACAATCTTTCAAAGCAGCCTATGACATTTCAGACAAGTAAAACTAAAGTCAACCCAATATGATAGGTGCAATGCTCTACAATACAATACAGTACAATACAAAGCAACATAATCAATACAATGTGATGTAATATATGTTTATGAACTATCTATTATGTGCCAGGTCTATAGCATTGGGAACACAAAAAACAGTTATAGTTACTAAAAAATTCTTTTGAGCAGTAATCTGTCTCACTTTAGCTTTTCTCTATTGGTCCTCATGTTGCCCCTGTGGCCAAAAAACAAAACAAAATAAAACAAATTAATCTCTCTTACAAAGGGAAACTTTTAGTCATTTGAAAATGATGATCACATTCACTTTAGATGTGAGTTTCTCCAGGATAACAACCCAAAATACCCTTAGGCCCATTCACTACACCAGTTGCTTTCCTCTGGGTATATTTGAGCATCTCAGTGTCATTTCCAAAATGGACACCCAGAATGGAACCCAGGGCTCAAAATGTGAACTGACAAGGACAAATTATGGTAGGATTTTTATCATCTTTATTGTGAATACTATATAGTGCTGACTTTTATTGATTTTTTAATCCACCATTGCTTCTATATCATTTTCTTTTTTTTATCAAAAAAAAATCCATATATGAACTATAGGCTTAAAATGCACATGGCACCCATTCACATTTCTGACAATGCTTAGAATAAGGTATAGGTTTTACATTTACAGAATTTACAGTTCTGATGCTGATGTTTTAATTTCAGGATAAGTTTTTTTTTTCTAAGAGTAAAATAAACCAGGGGCAGCTAGGTGGCACAGTGGATAGAGTACCAGCCCTGAAGTCAGGAGAACCTGAGTTCAAATCTGGCCTCAGACACTTAACACTTCCTAGCTTTGTGACCCTCGGCAAGTCACTTAACCCCAATTGCCTCAGGAAAAAAAAAAAAGTAAAATAAATCATCAAATGTCAAGGTTGGACTTCAGTTATCCACTGAATCTTTGATTCATTTGAATAATAAAAGAATAATACAATATAATGCACTAACAAAACAACTTTAAAAAAAAACACAACAAACCTAAATGATGATCATTCAAAACTGATTTTTCAGAGTCCTAATAGAAGGATAGAAGTACAGACTATTCTGATCCTCAGAGGGCAGAATGTTTCAAGATATGAGGTGGACATAACAGATGTTTTGAAACAGATAATTTTGACAAAAGTCTCAGAGGAAAAACTTATAATGACAAAACCTATTCTGACACTTTCAGAATTCCTAATTCATATGTCATATGGGTATAGCATAAAGTACATGAAAGGGAATAATGTGAAATATTCTAGAAAGGTAGGAAAATCTTTTTTTAACAAGAACTTTCAATATCAAACAGAAGAGTTTACATTTAAATTTTTGCCTAGAATCAATTGAAAACCATAAGAGACTCCTTGGAAATGAGAGATTGGGTTGGATTGGGTGGGAATGAAATAGTAAGAACCATCCTAAAATAAGGTCATTTTGACTACTGTGTGGAGGATGCATTTAGAGAAGGCAAAGACTGGTTGGTTGTTGACCTTCATTCTGAAAGAGGATCAACATGATAGCACTATGTCAGGGTCACTGAACAGTGAATCAGATTGTGGCTTATCAGAACAATGCGAGCTTGGAAGCTATAACCATAGCTAAGGTACATATTATCCATATGAATATTTGGAGGGGAGATGTCTCTAAATTTGTGCATCTCACATTTCTTTTGGGCTAATGTAATTCTGTTTCACTCTTAGAGAGCCTTTAATGTGGGCGGGCCACGCTGGATGATACGGTTCCAGTGTCTCTCATGTCTAAGAATTGATTTCAAAGTTCTTCAGAGACCCTGAGAATGTCCTTGTATTTTTATTTCCTGTGAACACTTGTCTTCTGTGAGTTTTTGATAAAATAGTCTTTTTGGTCAATTTATGTTTGAAAAATGTGGCCACCCCTTTAGAGTTGTTCTCAATGCAGTAGAATTTGAATGCTTGAAAGTTCAGCTTGAAAAAGGACTTCAGTTTCCAGTATCTTATCTTGCAAGATAATCTGCAGCATCTTTCTAAGACAATTTAAATAGAAGGCATTCAGTTTCTTGGCATTGCACTGGTATATTGTCCAGGTTTCACAGGAATACAATAATGACCTTAACACAACAGCTCCGTAGACTTTGAGTTTGGTAGAAGCCTAATCTTCTACACTTCCTTTCAGAATCTCAGAAACACAGCGAATGCTCTGGCAATGTGTGTGTATTAATTTCATCATCTATATGGACATCCCTGGAAAGTATATTAGTAAAATATGTGCCCTTATCCATAGTATTCAAAATTTCTCTATTTTCTATAACCAATGGTTCCACATATGAATGCTATAGTACTGGTTTGTGGAGAACCTCTGTTTTCTTGGTGTTAATTATGAGGTCAAAATTAGTACAAGTACCAGAAAATTGATTTATACATTTTTTTTTTTTTTTTTACATTTCAGCCTCAGTAGCTGCACGGAGTGCAAAAACATCTGCAAACAAAAAATTGCACATTAATTCTCCCTCCATTTTAGTATTGGCTTATAGGCTTTTCACCTTAGGTAATTCACCATCAGTGCAGTAGCTGTCCTTGATGCCATTTTCTTCCTCAATGAAGGTGTCTGACAACATCACTGAAAACATCATGCTGAAAATCATGGGAACAGGCACACAACAGGCAACATATTCCACTGATGACTGGGAAAGCATGAGTATTGTCCATTATTTAGAACTCATGATAGAATGCCTTTGTGGGGCTAACTTGTAATACTTTTTCAGTCAGCCATTTTTTTTTTCAGATTGAATATTTTTATTAATATGGTAATTGTCTTTGTTACATGCACACACACTCCCACACTCTGAATGATCTGTCTGGAAAAAAAAAGATATCTAAATATGCCTAAGGAGAAAATTAAAAATTAAAAATTCCTTTAGGTTTTTATTATCATAGGCAATTATGTCCACATCATTTACAAAGCTATTGCAGAATCTGTCCAAGGAAGCAGAATTTGGGAGGAGAAATTCAACAATGGCATAGTAGAGATCTCAATATGTGACATAATGTGGACTTTTCCTGTGAAATTTGTCTCTGCAAAATATGGGGAGAAGTTTATCAATGGGCAGAAAATAAGAGAAGGCAATGTGAATAAGATTTTGCAGGGTCTGTTTTTCTCACTGTATTGTGCAGGTACCTCAAGATAAATGCTTAGTTCTTCTCTGAAAACAGTTTCAGAAATTTTCCAATTGTAATGGTTTTCTCCTCATCTCTTAAGGTAAAATAATGCATCTGAGGGAAATCTTTGAAGATCTCAAGGCTATAGATAGTTCCTGCTCTCCTTAAACAGCAATGCATACTTGATCTTGTTTAGCAAAATGTGGTCATGT
This sequence comes from Antechinus flavipes, assembly GCF_016432865.1. NCBI lineage: Eukaryota > Metazoa > Chordata > Mammalia > Dasyuromorphia > Dasyuridae > Antechinus > Antechinus flavipes. The sequence continues at coordinate 574,779,526 of NC_067398.1, read as the reverse complement.
CTTACCTTTTTCTCTGGACTTTTTGTTTACCAAGCTTATTAAGGCGGTTTGTTTGACTTTTTTTTGATTCAGGTATGAATGTGCAGCATCACATTATAACCTGGGTAGATGATAGATTTGTACTCAAATAATCATTCTCTGTACACTAAACATGTATATAGAATGATAAAGATTATTAGGATCACAAAGCATGAATCCTGGAAGAATTTCTTCTTCAATTCTTGTCAGTCAAATCTAGAAGTTTTCAAATGGGGCTACAGAATCAGTTTCTACATCATCAGAAAGAATTCCAAGAACTTCCACATTGTGCTTGTTTGGTATCATCACAAATAGAGCCTGATTTCAACTTTCCCAGGACCACAGAGCCCATCTCCTTGCATTTATCTACAACTGGCAGCCTAATTGGTCCATCAACTGATTGGCTGAACTCAGCCAACCAGATTTTTCTAAATACTCTATTGACTCAGTTGACAACATGAGAAGTTTTGGTTAGATTGATGAATACTGTGTACAGATCTCTGTTCTACTTCTAATATTTCTCCAGGTATTATTGAGCAACAAAACACCATACTGACTATTCCTTGTTCTTTTATGAAGTCACACTGACTCTCGGATAGATAACCATCTTCTAGGTGAAAGATCAGTCTTTTAAGGAGGACTGGCAAAAACGTGCTGGCAATAACTAAGAAAGAGACTCCTCTGTGATTGTCACAGAATAAACTACTTCCTTTTCTTTTACAAAGATGGACAATGGAAGAATGTTTGAACTGGAAAAATAACCTCCTTTTCCCATATAATCTGGAAGATTTCAGTTATTTTTTGTATGAGCAGTGGACATCATGCCTTGTAAATTTTAGCTGGAACAGAATCAGCACCTGACACATTATACTACATTATAGGAGTCTAATGATATTTATAAATTTTTCTCCATTTGGAAGTTTAGCTAGAAATGGATTGATTCCAACTTGAACTATACGATCGATGGATTCAGTATTAATTGGTGATGCTTATTTATTAACATTATAGAAATATTCAGCTCATTTCTCCAGGATCATGTCCTTATAATTAATTTAAGTGCTGAGTCATCCACAATTTCTCACTATATTTCAATCAATTGATAAACATTTTTACTAAGTGCTTATTATATGTCAGAAACTATGCTAGGGATACAAAAAGAAACAAAGGATAGTCTTTATACTCAAGGAACTCACAATCTAACAGGTAAGACAATAAATAAATATATACAAATAAATTATACATAGGATAAATAGGAAGTAATCGAAAAAAGAAGAGAACTAGAATTAATAAGGATTGGGAAAGGTTCCCTTTAAAAGATGGGTTTTTAGCTGAGACTTGAAGGCAGAGCAGAGATGAGGAGGAAGAACATTCCAGAAATAGGAGATGGCCAGAGGAAATGCCTGGAGCCAAAAGATAGGGTGTCTCATTCATGCAACAATAAGGAGGTCTATAGAGCTGGATTGATGATTATGTTTTGGGGAGTGAAATATAAGAAAGATTGGGAAGGTAGGATGATGCTGGTTATGAATGACTTTGAATGCCAAACAAAGTATTTTGTATTTTATCCTGGAAGCAATAGGGATTTCTTACCTTAGGCATTCAAACTATAGCCAAGGGCTAGAGATTTCACCTCTTCAACATCTCTTCAACACCTTTCCTTTTTTCTTCTGTTAATAGCTTTTTATTTTACCAAATACATGGAAAGATAGTTTTCAATATTCCCTTTGCAAAATCTTGTGTCCTAACCTTTTTTCCTTCTCCCCACCCACTCCTACAGATAAATAGTCCAATATAGGTTAAATACATGAAATTCTTCTAAATATATTTCATATTCATTATGCTGCACAAGAAAAATCAGATCAAAAGGTGAAAAAAATGTGAAAAACAAATGAACAAACAATATCAAAAATAAGGTGAACATATTTTTCTTTGATCCACATTCAGTCTCTATTGTTCTCTCTCTTTGGTTGTGGATGGCTCTTTCCATCAGACATCTATTGGAATTGCCTTTAATCACTTCATTGTTGAGAAGAGCCAAGTCCATAACAATTGATCACATAATCTTGTTGCTGCTTTACACAATGTTCTCATTTCTATTCACTTCACTCAGCATCAGTTCATGTATGTCCAGGCTTTTCTGAAATGAGCCTGCTCATCATTTCTTATAGTACAATAATATTCTATAACATTCATATACCATAACTTATTCAGCCATTCTCCAACTAGTGGGCATCCATTCACTTTTCAGTTCCTTGCCACTACAAAAAGGGCTGCTACAAACAATTTTTTTCCACATGGGGGTACTTTGCCTTTTTTATGATCTCTTTGGGATACATACCAAGTAGACACACTGCTGGATCAAAGGGTATGCACGTTGGTAATAGTTCCAAATTGTTCTCCAGAATGGTTGGATCAATCCACAACTCTACCAACAATGCATTAGCATTCCAGTTTCCTCAGATTCCCTCCAGCATTCAGAACTATCTTTTCCTGTCACCTTACCCAATCTGAGAAGTGTGAAGTGATACTTCAGAGTTGCTTAATTTAAGTTTCTCTATTTAACAGTGATTTAGAGCATTTTTTCATGACTAGAAATGGCTTCAATTTCATTGTCTGAAAATTATCTTCATATCCTTTAACCATTTATCAATTGGGGAACAAACACGTCCTTTTTTCTATCCACCACTCCACTACAGACCATCATTACCTCATGCCTGGACTGTTGCAGCACCTTGCCTACCTCAGATGTCTTCCTAATCAGTCCATCGTCTATTCAGAAACTAAACTGAATTTCCTTAAGTGCAGGTTTGACCACGACACTCCCTTGCTTACATTACAGTAGCTTCTTGTAGAGAGCTACAGACAGTGGTGGAACTCTTGGTGAGGTATAAGACCCTTCAGCCCAGAGGGAACCTGTTGACAATGTCTGATTCGGCTTTCATCTCTTCTTGGGGGCATCTCAGCCTTCTGGAGAAATCAGGGGGGCGTGACAACCTGTGTTTTACTTGAAGCAGAGATACTTGCAGTAAAGAGGCATTTACATGATAATAGCACGGTGCTTATAGGTGATGTAATTATACTATAGTTAGCACATGCTCAGTATACTGGGGTGATGTAATTGTACTAAGGTATTTAAGGGCTGAGAGGAGTGGAAATAAATGGACTCCATATTTGACCATCCATGTGGGTCCCTTCCTCATCATTCCTCTAAGACCAAAGACTCAGGCTGGTTCTAAGATCCTCCAGAGAGCTAATCCAGATGGTTCATTTTAGCACCCCAACGTGGAGCTCTAGAAAGCATACTATAGCTTCCTATTGCTCTTAAAATCAAGTATTAAATTCAGATTGTCTTTTATAAAGCCTTTTACAAACCACCCCCATCTTATCTTTTCAGTTTTCTTACATGTTATTTTTCATCATGTATCTTTCAATTCAATGACAATGGTCTTCTTGCCATTATGCAAAAAAGACATTTCATCTCTCCAATCCTAGTATTTTCTAAACCTGCCTCCTATATATAGAATATTCTCTCTCCTTACATCTACATACTGGTAATGGAAAAATGCATAGTAGAGGCTAGTATATTTATAATTGCCTATTAAGTAAGAAGTAGCAAAAGAGAGAACAACCAGGAGACATTATCAAACAAGGAGATAGATTTGACATTTGTCTCTCAAACAGCACTGGAACCAAGTCTCCTATTTCCCTCTTTCACAAAATTCAGCCCATTTATTCTTGTCTCTTGATTTGGAACTCATTTGTTGCTGCTCTTTGAAGAGGACAAAAATTATATCATGATGTTATATTCAGTGTCTGACTAAGGATAATAAAAACATACAAGTTTGTTGAATAGATCATTTTTGATTGCAAAATTCATGTCAACTTTGCAGAACTTGTCATTACAGTTGTTACCCCGAAAAATGTGTATACATCTCCTACATCAATAAACTGGACTTCATTTGCCAGTCTTGTCTCATTTAGGGTTGCTATTTGCATGAAGTACCTGCTGAGTTCTCAAGAGCTATTCCTTTTTCAGGTCTATTGGATTTCATGATGTCCATAAGCACACACACACATTCCATATATTAATAGTAAGTAGAATCATTTTTGCAACAATTTTTGTACATTTTTTGGTGTTCTAATTGCAGGGTCAGGACACCACCTGCCATGATCAGCAAGTCAAAACAAAAACAAGCAGACAATCTTAAAGAACCTTTTCTAGTTCATGTTGCCAAGATGTGAACAGTTCAGTCTTTAAAAAGCCTACTCAGACATTCAGGGGGTTGCTGAATCCCACTGCTACTTCAGACCAGAGAGAAGATGACTGATAGCCTAAGCCACTTATGCTTAGAGTTGTGAACACAGCTTTGATGTATTATGATTTTGTGGTCCCCTGATTTTGGGGGGGGGGGCTTCTCTTCTAACAATAAGTCAATACATCCTAAATTTTCTGATTTTTGGAGTCTGTCTCAGGGATTTCCCACAACTCCCAGGCTAAGAACAGCAACCTGTCTGATTCTAGAGATCATTCCACATTTATTGCTGACTGATAATCTTGTCAGGAGGAACCAAGTTCCAGAGCCACTCTTCAGTTCATTGCTGACTGTCAGATAGATAGTCTATTTATCAGTGTTAATCAAATTCCAGAGATCACTGTTCTTGACCATAGAATTAGTGTGTCAATGATAAAAAGCTAGATAAAGAGGTCTCCTCTCCCTTAGGACTTTGATAATTTCTTTTGGAATTCAGTCCATTTGTAATTGGCATTACAATTACAATGAACTTTGCCCTTTGACAACAAAATGGATTCAAGCCTGCAAATTCTTTTGAGACACTTTGTGACCCTAGTCTGTGAACCCAAACTTTTGGGGTTCCCTTCCCAACCTCAACATTTTGTGGCTTGTATGGGGAGAGTCTGGCTTCCCCTGGTTTAATTCCCTCCTTGTCTAGGTAAGCCCCCCATTTTTTTCCCCAGAATCCTATAGTGGGACACCTCACGCCACTGGGAGAAGGGTGTTCATGAGCTCCATGCTCAGCAAGTTTCTTTTGACTAGGGACACCCAGACTGGGAAATTATTGAAATTTTTAGCCAAGTTAACTGCCACTCACCTTCTCTGGGATGCTTGAGAAGACAGAAGTGCTATAGGATAGCTTTTGGCAAAATTTTATGGCTTTTGGTGAAGAATCAATTAATTCTTAATTAGCTAATTAAGATTAAATTAACTTTCTTTTACAGATTCTCAAAGGTTTTGAAAGCAAAACATCTTAGTAAATTCTTAAAATTTTGAAAGCAATGATTAAGAAATTTGGTAATTAGTTGTTTTAAGATTGCCAAAAAAAATTCCTGAAATATTGGGGATAATTCTAGGAATTTACCCTATTCTGAAAGAAAAGAAAAGTAAAAAAAAAACAAAAAAACAGGCAAATAGCAACTTTTTGCTAACCCTTCCCTGACTTCTATCTTCCCCAGAGTACCCCTTCCACTCCTTTGGGAAAGTACTCCAGAAGGTATAAAGGGACCCTTTCCACTCCACTCCCTAGAATGTATCTCAATTATGGGAATTGCTAACAGGATCAAGATAACCCAAGTCACTGAGTTTTCTAACCCCTCTTCTCTTAGATCAGATTAAAACTCAAATTCTGCCTCACCTGTAGAAATAAGGCATGTGGGGACCCCACATAACCTTATCCAAACAACTCCTCAACCCAGCTTGAGGGGCATCAGATTCCATGGGCAGCATTCCCTGGCACCTGAAACTACCATCAGAGGGATATCCTGGCACCAATCACCCCAGCTTTCATCGGGTTCTGTTCAGGAACTGCTTAGGGAGAATGGCAGCATGAAGTGAAAAACCCACTCAGCTTCTACATTTGTCTCCAAGCTATGAACTTCCAACTACTCGTTCAATCTGAATATCATGGGCTGACTAATTCAAACACTCAACATCTCCTAGATATTGCTGCTTCCATCTTCAAATCATGCCCTTCCCCTCCAGGGCTGAACCCCACTGAGTAGGGACAGCTCTACACCTCCTATCAGCATGAAACAACTTCAGAAGATGAGATCTCTGTCTCTTTGTCCCAAATAATTTTAGGGGATGATTGTTTGAGAGGGGAAAATGATGTAATATGATTTTGTGTCCCCTGATTTTGGGGAGGCTTCTGTTCTAACAATAAGTCAGTAAATCCTAAATCTTCTGATTTTAGAGTCTACCTCAGAGATTTCCTACAATTCCCAATCTAAGAGCAACAATCTGATTTTGGAGACTTCTCCTCAATTCATTGCTGACTGATAATTTTGTCAATGGAAACCCAGTTCCAGAGCCACTCAGTTCATTGCTGACTATCAGATAGATAATCTGTTGTTCAGTGATAACCAAATTCTAGAGACCACTTCTCTGGGTGTTAGAGAATTAGCATGTCAATGATAGAAAGCTGAATAAAGGAGTCTCCTGTCTTTTAGGACTTTGCTAATTTCTTTTGGAATTCAGTCTGCTTTTAATTAACATTGTAATTACAATAAACTTTGGCCCTTGACAAGGAAATAGGTTCAAGCATGCAAATTCTTTTGAGACACCTCATGACATCAGTCTGTGAACCCAATAGTTCCTAATGTATCTATCCCTGCTGCTTTATAATTAGCCTGTTACTATAGAACTTAAAAGATAGGTAAAATTGTAAAATAATAGCATAAAATCATCAAATAAATAATAATAATAAGTAGTAGTAGTTAAAATAATAATAATAAATAGTTGAAATAATAAAAATAATAAAAGAATCAAAATCCAGTGGCAAAACAAAAGTCATGATAACTGATAATGGCTCAAAATTCGGTAGTTGACCTTGGCATCTTGTGTGTCTGACCAAGCTCTAAGCACTGTGAAGCCAGCTTCAGCCACCTTCATGGTTGTTAGAATAAATTGCTCACATCTACCTACTCTACCAGGGAACTCTTCACATGCTTGTGGTGGACAATTCCTTAAATCACTGATGGTTTTGAAGTCTATTGGTTACCCTCAACTTAGTTTAGCTATCTACAACCTTTGGTTTGGTTTGGTTCAACCCAAATTCTAGTAGAGTAAGTACAATGACAGAAGTTTAAGAATCTTCTTTGTTTGCTTTTTTTTTTTTTTTTTTTTTGTAATTACCTTGTGATTTCAGAAATGAATGAATGATTTTATAATTCATACAAGTGCATAAATAGCTCACATGAAAGGATAGTTCATAATCAGTAGACAATTCTAATAAAGTATTTGTTCATTCATTCATTTAACACAGATACCCAGAAAAGGAAATTTGGAGATCATCAACCCGAATAGTTTTTTGCCTATTCTATGCAAAGTACTAAAGTAGTTGGGGGTTGGGAGAGCTGCCAAGATAAATAAGATAAGGTTTCTGTGTTCTTGGAACTTAGAAGCAGAAAATTCCAAACGTGCATGTTATTCATATGAATTTTTTCTTCTTTTTATGATGGAGTTTATTTAAATGTTGTCTAATTACATTTCTTTTTGATACAGAATGGTTTCAAATTGATCTGATATAGCCAAGTCATACATACATATATGTTTGCTTCTATATATATAAAATACTTGCTTGTAACATATGTGTTAATGTTTGTTTTTATTTTTCTTTGTTTCACATCATATATAATAAGAAAAATGTTTCTTTCCTCAATTAGAAAAATTTCTCCCTATTATAAATGCAGATCATGATTAAAAGTCTATTTTTGGCCAATACATTTATTTCCATATTGATATTCCCTGAGAATGATGTGACTGCTTTATGCTACATTTCTCTAAGCATTAGCCTTCTTTATATCTATAGAATAGGCAGCTGGAATCTGACCTAAGCCCAGGCTGAAATATATTCCTTAGATGTAATAGGCCATTCTAACTAATTTGGTTTTAGCCTTTCTTGAGCTGAGCTGAGATTAACAATTACGTACAATTATGGAAGGTGATTTGGAGCTTCTGACCTACAATCTGCTCTAGACTCAACTGAGATCATCTCACCTACAGTATTTCCCTAAGGACTTCAGGATAATGATTTTAAATGCTAATTACATCATGAGATCAATTCTGTGGTAACATTGAGAGCATTTTGATTTATGATGGATATTAAGTAAGAGCAAGAAGGAAGCCCAATAGATTTAAAGGATTAAAAATATTCAATATTGCTTTAGCACAAAAATAACCACAGGAAACAAGTTTCAAATTGTCATATTATTTTTCCATTGTCAATGAGTCCTTCCTCAAAAATGCCTTCTTGTTGATTACCCACTTTTCTTCATTCTCTCTTGTCTATATTGAACTCTAAAGCAGCAACGGAAAAAAGAATAACCATGTACAAAAATAACTTTGTATATAAAGAGTGGGCTTTATGAAGAGATAGATGGAAACTGAAAATTACAATAATAATAGCAACAACAATAACAATAATAATAATAATAACTAGTATTTATATAACTTGCATCGTGGGAGTTAAGTGAACCACACTGACTCAATTCTGAAATTCAATTATAAGCTTAGGCAATTTCTATTTTGTAAGAAAACTTTATTCAATTGTGGGAATTGGGAGAAAACCTTATTATATTTTTTTGAACCTAGTCTTGCATAGCTGGGAAATATTCTCCCTGCTGCTTAGAAACCTTAATCAGGGACCTAAGTTATGCTCATTAGAAATAGTCAAATCCTAAATTGATATAGGAGTTTTCTCACAATTGTACATCTCAAACAATCTATATGTCTCATCTGAAAACTGGTCTACTGAATAATCAGTTATTAGCTCCATGTTCCCTTGATTATTGAAAATAGTTGAAGAGAATGATATATCCTTTTCTGAATTCAGGGGATAATATAAGTTCATTCTCCCCCTTCTTTTTTAATTAAATGAACCTAATTAATTAATTAATTTTAATATATAAAAATTTGTCTTCCTCTTTATTCAGGTTTCAGTCCTAAACTGAGGAAAGGGCCTGGTCCTGAATTATTAGGCAATCAGCATGCATTGTCTAATAAATCAATATGCTCAGCAGATCAAACTTTTGTTTTCCTCAGTTATTTAATCTTTCACCTGACACACTACTACATGCCAAACATTGTGCTAAGTACTTTACAAATATTATCTCATTATCCAAGGGTGTAAATTTCCATCAAGATAATTTCACAATAATCCCACAACCCCTTTTGGTAAAGTACCACAAAACTGTACAATGTCTATATTTTTGCTGATGTTACTGTTTGGGCCAGTTATGATGTTTAAATAAATGAAGTATTTTTAAATATGTCTTCTATATTGAGAATCAGTAGTATGCAGTGAAAAGAATATTTCAGAGGCACAAGAAATCCTGAGACATTTCTAGCCCTAATTGCTTTGGTCAAGTCACTTAATTTCTCTGGAGTTCATTTGCCAAAGAGGTTGGGCTAGATTATTTAGATAGCCCACCCCAACTCCACAAATCTAATGTATTAAATCTGAAGTACAAAGGGATATGTTTTTATTTTCCTCATATTTTCCTCAGCATTCCCTTGAGCTGCTGATCTTGATGTACTAGAAGACATTTGGAGTCCATCATCCATCTTCAATATCTCTCCCAGATGTAGGAAACATACTCATTTGGACCATGTTGGAGGGCTGTTTAGTTATTTACTCAAATTAAAGATATGCAACATGTAAAGTTAATGCAGCAGCACTTTCACGATTATTAAGTGAAATAAATATAGATTACAGATGCTCTTTCCTTTGCTAAGAAATAAAGCTGTTGATGGCAAAGTTGCCACAGAGCTCATTGAAATCCCACTCTGAGTTGAGCATCTGAGTTGGATTTATTTGGAAGAAATTCTCTGGCACAGAAGGTTTTATGGGTGATATAGGTTGTTGTTGTTTTCTATGTAAGCATTAAGTAGAAACTGTGCATGCTATAAATCACATACTCAGCGCCAGCCAGGTTTCCATGCAAGCAATGAGTTTCTTAACTGGTGCAAAAGAAAAGGAATTGTCATTAGTTTTTAGATGGAATATTTTAGGAATGAAGTTACATTTTCTCTTAGGGGAGATATTCATAAATCAATTTGTGGTTAAGTCCCTATGGAAAACATGTTTCATTTATGTACTTTTTCTTGGTCTTTGTCTTTGAAGACAAATGTTATTGATTTTATAAAACTGATTGTTTGATCAGATTAGTTTATTGGATTAGCCTTTTAAGATCATCATGATTTATTTGCTTTCCATGATGTTTTTATTTGGATTATTTTATTGTGGTGTATCCTTGTACAATTTTGCAGATTGAAGAAAAATATTAGTAAACAAATGCAAGTTTGGTTATCATTTTGTGTGAAGATGGTGTAAAATATATGAGAGAGATACAACTATCTCTAAAATTCAATTGGGGAAGTTTCTACTCATTATACAAATATTTATTGAAGTAACAGAATGTGAAACCAAGAGAAGAGAGACTTAGAGAGTAGAGGTTATCACTTCCTAAATTTTTAAAGTTTTATCATGTGAATATTTCATGAGGAAGCAAAATGTTACTAAAGTGGATAGCAGAAGAATATATATATGTATGTGTGTGTGTATATATGTATATGTATATATATATATTATATATGTATGTGTGTGTATGTGTGTATATATGTATATGTATATATATATTATATATGTATGTGTGTGTATATGTGTATGTGTATATATGTATATATATGTACATATATATATATATATGTATATATATATATATATATATATATATATATATATATATCTCACTTCAACAATAACAAGCCTCATGGGAATAGAAAAGAGAACAAATTTTGAAAAAGCTTGGTGTTGATACCAACTAAACTTGATTATCCCAAAAATAGTTATAGGTGAAACTGATAGTAAGAAAATGAATAGATACACTAATATGTCTATAAGTATTAATTGTGTATGTGATTATGTAACATAGTCTCATTATTGCTGAAAACAAAATTTCAGATTCTAATATCTAAATACTTTATTTGAAATATGAGCAAATGGAAATAACACTTAGGAAGAGGAACTTTAGGGAAAAGCAATTGATTGTAATAAAATATATGAAGAAATAAAATTTAAAAGTAACAGAATTTTGAAGGTCAATTTTTGAAAATCAATTTGATCAACAGTTCAATTTTTAAGCTCAAATAAGCAAGGATATAAGAAAATGGAAAAAAAAGAAGACATGGAAAGTATTATTACTAGAAAGGACTGATGGGATGTCAACAATCTTAGACCCATATGCTTAGTATCTCATTTCTGTAAAAATTTTTTTATGAGAATGGCATAAGTACAAATTGAGAATATTCTTGATGAAAAATCAAGAAGGGAACAGCCACGTTTTCAAAAGTGATTTTCAATATATTGTAGATAGCTTCTTTGCAGTCACAACTGATTGAAAAGTATAAAGAATAGAAAATCCTACTGTGTTCACAGTTTTTGATTCCAAAAAGCATTTAATTTAGTAAATCAAAATACAAATTTAAAAGCCCACTTTCAACATATACTGCCACTAGATGGCAGTAATAGCCAAATGCTGAGGGGTTAAATGCTTACCCTGATATGGGATGAAAATGCTTATTCAGGATTTTCCTTTCTATGATTACCAGTGAGTCAGCAAACTTCTTCCCTCAGTTTATCCTGTTTATAGGGCAAAGTTACTTTTCATCTATGGGAATGTCAATTTACAAATCTAGGTAATCAAAATTAATTCTGATCCCTCACTAGCTGGATTAGCATACTCCCTACATCTCTACTTTAGACACTAATTATTCTGTGATATTTCAAAAACTATTAGCCACATGACCTTGGCCCAGCAGAACTGGTTTTCCCCGAAAGCAGATAGCACTGGTTATTACTTAGCACAGAATCAGTAAATAGCCATCTATTGTAACTCAAGTAGAATGAATACTAAATCATATAAACTTTACTAAACCATTATAAAATTGTGACTTTCCTAAAGGTTTAAAATCACTCCACTAATTTTCACCAAGTGCTTTTTTTCCCATTTGTTTTTGGACTAGTCATCAGGTGAAAATACAGAAAGATCTGAATCAAGATCTGAGGTCCCATGCCATGGGATCTATGAAAACTGGAATTCAGGAGGACTAGAATTTGTCTGGTCATTGGAGAGGAACTCTGACTTTAAATGCCAATCATCACAAACATGAGAAATGGAGTTGGAAGACAGCCCAGGCAAAGTACAATGTCACCATTATTTTTGTACTCTTTTCTCTAGAGCAAAGACCCATACTTTTATGCCATCATATCTTTCACCTGCAATTCCTGTCATAACCTCAGTTAGGTGTTGTTGGGAAAGAGCACAGATTCTATAATCAGGGAGACCTGATTTCAGATCCAACCATAAATACTTATTGAGACATTGTTTGAATGATTCTGGCCAAGATACTCAAATTCTGACTGCTCACTTTATTCAGTTGTAAGGCAAGAGTAATAATAGCAACTATCTCACAGATTACTGTAAAAATCAAATGAGATAATATTTATAAAAGTATTTAGCACAGTGTCTGACACATTAGTAGCTGCTTAATAAATGTCATCTCTTTCTTTTCTTCTTCCCAATCCCTAATCTTCACAGGATGTTTGGGAAGAATCAGCCCAGGATTTCTTGATATATGTAACCACAGAGATAACCTTGTTCAATGACTCTTTGGTTATCAATATTGACTTAAGCGTAAATAGGCAGATGTATTCTTATAAGAAATTTTTGACATCATTGTATGAATGCTTTTCTCAATATCCAAATGGAAGAATTCTATAGAGATTTTATGATTTTCCAGATACTCTTATTTATGTATGCATTGTGCTAGTTTCATCAGTCCAGAAAAAGATATTGCTTATGCAATGAAATCCGTAATTACTTGAAAGAAATAATCTTAGTAATACATAAAAGATAATATCAATGGATGAAGGAAAGAACAAAAATTACCTAGAGTATTACATTCAGTTGAGTGGGTGACCCATTGAACTAGTACATCCATATCCTTCTTGGAGCTGAGCTTATAATTTAATATGAATATTTAATAAAAAATGACTACATTTGCTTAATTGTTTAATCATTCCAGGTTGTTCCCTGACAAAAAAATCCCACCCTTTTTTTTTGCATCAATTTGCTAGTGATATTATAGATCACTACAGAATTGTGGGTGATCCAAGCTATAGCGAAGAGATACATTACAGGTAAAAAGAAACTATATTTTACATGAAAAAAATCACAAGAAGTGTCATAAAATATATTATCAACAAATATGATTAGAAGAGATAATATGTGAGATAAAGTAGATAAAGAAGAGATAATATAGGAATGACAAATGGACAATATAAGTATTAAATCTGTGTCCAAAAATGTTTTAGAATGTTTAGAAGTTGGTCTCTAGAAAATTGAATACAATCTTTACAGAAGATTAGTGGAACCATATGGATAAGAAGTCACATGAATAGAAAGTGTGATCATTGGATCACAAATTTAGAGCTATTCAGGATCTTGATGATCATTGAATAGATTTCTGTTCACTCTACTATGTGATTTGTCTGTGATCTGTTCTATGGGGGGAATATTTCCTTTGAAATTATGAATAAGTATTAATGGATATGAATCATGTGGAAAAAGGGAAGGATTCTACTTGGTCCAAAAGTCATAGAGGGAAGAATTCAGAAAAGTTGGTAGAGTAATAGAAATAAAGATTTTGTTTAAATGTAAGCATTTTTAAATGAAAAAAAAAAAAACAGATTTCATTCACATACTTATTTGCAACTTGCCTCCACTTATGTAGATTGAAATTTTTAAAAATTTATAGCCAAAAAGTTTTTCTTGGAGGCACTTAGAGGTTAAGTGATTTACTTTTGGTCACACAGCCAATCTATGTCAAAAATGGGACTCAAATTTAGGCTTTCTTTACTCTAAGGCTGGTTGACTAATCTTTATGTCATAATACCTTTCAAAATAATAAATATATGGAACAACTTCCCACCAGTTATTTATCTAAAACAGGGATGGGCTGCCTTTGGAGATAATTAGCCTTCTATTACTGGAGGTCTTCTAAAGGAGAATAAATCTTTATTTTTTTCTAGGATTTTTTAGGCAAAATTTTGATCTTATATGAGATTGCTCTCTAAGATTTCTTTTATCTCTACAATTCTATATATCTATGAAGTGATTCAAAAGCTAGTCTAAAGATGATTTAAGTGACAAGTTGCTGCTGAATATCTATAGTTCTTATAGAATATTTTATGAAACATCAGGTAACTTCTAAATCTGTGAGTTTTTATGATTTGCTGAGACTTAGGATCCTTTTGAAACAACTAAGCAAAAAGATCACTAAAATGAAATTTTGAAATCTCTATCTTTCATATGAAAAACTGAAGAAAAATCCTTTTTGGTAGGTCCAAGGGCACTTTAGGTCCTAAACAAATGGTAGTAACTAATTAAAATCAAAATAATTTTAAAATGTTATGGAAATATTGACCAAATACATAATGCATTGGGAACCCTGCATTCTGGGACTTCTGCTAAATAAAAATAAAAATATGAAATTACTATCTTAATTTATTAATATTAATCATTAATATTATAATGTATTATTATGTCAATTAATTGATACATAAAATATAAAATTAAATATAAAAAATCTAGCTTCCTTTCCTTCTTCTGTGACCTTCTGGATTACTTTCCATGTGCTTCATGGTCTTCCTTAACTATTACATACCACCCCCCTCCTTTTTTTTTCATTTGGCCACAGGCTACTATTCTCAGAGTTCTGTCATCCTGCTACTTCTCTCTCAAGTCTGCCTTGTGCTATCACCATGTCCCTTCATCTTCTTGATGAGTCAGAGCCCACTGTCTACACAAAACTACATAGCTAACTAAGGAATGGGGACCAATAAAATCTGTTGCTTATTTGTCTCCTGTAAAAGCCCCATCTTGACTTCTTCTAAATCCAAGATTCTTACCTGTTTCTTTCCTTAGACAAAGATAGCTTGATTCTTTTAGCTCCTTCCCGGATCCTTCCTTATTTGTCCTTTACATTTTACAATCTTGTAGGCTGTTAGCTTGAAGACTGAAGCCCCAACCTTTCAGTATATAAAACTCCCAAATTTCTTCTGATAGACTCTCTTAGAGACGAATCTTTCAGCTAAGGCATTAATAAACACTGTTGTACTATAAAAGAATCTCTTTGAATTCTTTCAAACAAATTATGAACTGTGACTCTTGCTTGCTTCAATTCCAAAGTTTAGGAGGCAAGGAAAATAGTTCTGAAGTGGGAATGTGATGTAAACACTTTGAGATTTTCCTGACTTGGTGGGGCTACACATGAGCAGATTCTCTTTGGCAATCACCCCTGAAAAGTGAATTTGGCTTAAGTGCAATAATTCTCAGTTATGGTTCAAACACAAGAGCCTTCATGTAGGTGCATGATAAGGTGTTACCATAGAGAATCATCATAGGTGATTATAGCTACGTATAACTTTACAAGGATTACTTCTTAGGAACACTGAAGGATAATAAAAATCAGCATCATAGTTAAGTCAAGTCAACAAGCATTTATTGGCTTTTATTATGTGCCAAATATCTCCACAAACAATGGGAGGTCAAAACCAAGCAAAGATAGTCTTTTCTCTCAGAGGGAAACATAAAACATTAAAGTATGTGGGTTGGGTGCTAGACCCCCTTACCCAAACTGACTTCTCAGAGTCATCTTCAGATACAAAGAGGAAGCATTATTTGATCCTTGCAAGGAGAGGTCCAAGCACACCTGCTGAGCAGACATAGAGCCTCTCAGCTCCCATCTCCCGCATGTGTTTGGCCCAGAGAGCCAGAAATAGTGAATTAGTTAAATAGCAAAAGACTTGGGTTCATTGGATGGACTGAAAAGGTAGTAACCATTGGCCAGTGGTCAGCAATGCTGTCTACTTCCTGTAGGCCACCTAACTTCCTGAAGCTTAGACCCAAAGTCTGACTTTTCTACCCCACAGAGCTCTGAGAATAGGGATCACGTGACTTCCAGCAACTTAGGCCTAGGATCTGACTCACTCTAACCCATAGACTTTTTGAGAAACCTTCACCTGGTCCCATTCACTCCCTTCTTTTTTCATGTGTTTGAAGATTTCTCACCCCAATCCTGATGTATTTCTTCCACTAGGAAGGACATCTCTATGACCTGGGCCTTCAGGCTGGTCCCTCTCTTCAGTACTAACTGTAACCTGCCCTCCACCATTTAGAATCACCTCCTGCACATCAGTGGAAGCTTTCAGGAACCACTTTAGCTAAGAAATCTCAAATTATTCTAGTCATTTAGTGCATAAGCAAGTGGGTGACAGGAGTTTGTTGCTTAAAGCAGTGAGCAGGAATCAGAGACCCCACTTTCACCAACTCTCACCATTTGTCTTAGAAATTCAGTCATCCCAGACCAACAGATTGGTGTCTGGCAGCCACAGAACTCCAGCACTGTGAAGGCCCGGGGGTCTCGGGGCCATTGTCACATCATTACCATCTCAAGCAGTCCAGACCCAGCCTCATTTGGGACAAAGGGACAAAGGTCTCATCTTCTGGACTGCTTCAGGTTGACAAAGGGCATAGAATCAGCCTTGCCCAAGGGGGTCCAGTCTGAGAGGAGAGACAAGTGACTTGTCAGAATCAGTCTCAGATGATTTCAAGTTGACCAAGTGGTTGGAATTTCATGGTTTACAGTCTAGAACTGTAACTCTCATAAATAAATTAAAAATATAAGAACCAAATATGAACAAAAGAAAAAAAATAAACAAAAGTGGAGTTAATATGGAACTTCACCCAGAAGAAGGCTGGGATGGGGGGAGAAGGCTATTATGAATGTCTCTCATCCAAACAGGTTTTCTTAGAAAAAAATACCAAAGAATATTTTCTCCAAATTCCTGCTTTTGTTTCCTCAAAGAAGTAGGGTCAATGAGTGGAACACTGTGGCCTTAAGGGAGTATGATTTCCTTTAGCAAAAACTCTAAAGCCTTTTCAGTCTTACAAGGGAAGGCCTTCACCCAATTAGTATAAGTGTTAACAAAACAGAAAGCAGTTTGTAGCCCCTGCATGGGGGCCTATGTGTAGGCCTTTTGAATAGTCCTTTCAGAATTTACTTGCCTGGAAGCTATAAAAGGAAATGTAAGAGTCAGGATTGGGAGAATTAAAGGTGCCATGGTCTGGGCAAAACAGGCAGCAACATGGGCAGCTGCTCTGTATGCCTGATTCCCTTGGCCTGAAGTGAATCCCCCTTCCGGTGTCCTTTACAAGACATAATAGAAATTTCTCTAGGTTCATGTACAGCTTGCAGTAATTGTTTCCCTGCATACTTAATGGGGGAATGTTTGGCTGTCAAAAATCTCCTTTCTTTCCATACAGCCCCATGAGACAGGTAAAATATGTTGGAGTCAATATAGATGTTCACTCTCATTCCTTTCCCCTATTCTAAATGCTGATATAGGCAAAAATGCTCTAAACCTAGTGGAGAGCCGGAATATTCAACCAATGGCCCTGGATGAGCTTAAAGGCTTTCTCAAGTAGAAGGGCTGTGGGAGCTAGCTCCAAGGCAGGGGGAGTCACCCCAAAGACACCAAGTTTCTTAGAAAAGTAAGTAAAGGGTCTAGGATAGGTCTCCAGAGACTCCTAGGACCTAGCCCCACCTTCCATCAATGTAAAGTGTTAGGTAGGGCTAAGGCCCAGGAAAGAGATTAGTTTTTAGGGTCCAAGAACCTTAGCCTGATCAGGATGTGCTAAGATTACTTCCTTTCTCAATGAGCAAAAGGGAAGGTGGGAAGTAGGCTAAGTACTTAGGCAAAGATGGCCTTTAGACAAAGAAACTCTCATCCCAGGAAGCAAGAGTTAAAGGTTTTATGGTAACAGCCAGAGAAGCCTCCAGGGCTGGGCTGCAGAACAAGGTATCATCTACATACTTGTCTTGTGCCTCATATCTTCTACTGACCACTTGCTCTGATTATAAAAATTTGCTATAAGAGGAGAAAGCAGGAACATAATTAAAACAGCATCAAAACAGGTTCTTCAGGCCTCAGTCTGAGAGTATATACATGACTGGATAAGGCATTCTTAGATTTGTTTGACAACCAATCATGCAGTAATAACTCCACCTTATAGCCAGAGTCAGGAATACTCAGCTGGAAAGCAAAGAAATGAAACTGGGAAACTGAGTCAAAAAGATCCCACCTTTCAATCCTTTTCCATATGTCCTTGCTGTAGTCAGGGAATGGGGAAAGGGGAAAGAAAAAGAAAGAGACTCTTTTTGCTCTATGCACTATCCTCCTCACAGAGGCCTTAATTTAGTGGAATTTGTTTCCATTGGTATTGCATATTGGTCATATCTAAAACCCATATAAAATTACCAAGTGTGAAGCAATTAAATCCAATACAGAAGTCACTGATCTCAAAAATAACTAACTTTTTCTGCACCCCCCCAGTTTGGCCAGAGCTGAAGTTTACAGGAAAGTCAGGCCTTCTTCACTTTTTAACAAAATCTGGCTCACAGAACATACATGACACAGACATTCTGCACAAAGATACAAACACGGACAAAAATTACATGGAAGAGGACCATCTCTTCTCCTCACAGAAATTTCTCATTCAGTTCATTTTTGCTCTGAAGATTTGATTTGGATTGCTCTCCCCACTCCTGAGGAGAGAAGCTCCAGTCTCATGGCTTGAGATCCTGTAATATACAGAGCCAACTTCTCTAATTGGATCCTAAAGCCCAGAAGGGGTCATCCCCCATCCAGCAGTCATCCAGAGCGCCCCTGCTCTGAGCCATTTATCAGGACATCCTTTTGGCTTTCTAGGTGCCCCCCCTTAAGCTTGGATCACCAAGCCTGATCCCAGGGTCCCCATCTGCTTGAGGACATCCCAAGGACACAGGCAGTGCCCTGGGGAATGCAGTTCTGATCTGGACTGTTCTTTCCCCTCTACTCCTAGATTACGCCTGCATAAGTTACCTGATTGGCCACTTGTCCTCGGGCTGCTTCTTCTTCAGAGACATGTGCTTCTGATTGTATTTGGATACCTCTGCTTCAGGTCTATAGAGGGAGAGGGAGGCTGAGGGTCTGATCTCAAGGATGGTCAGAGAAAAACCCAACCTGGCACCTACTTTGCATCACAACCCCAACCTTCTCTCTGGGAAGTCACAGATCCTGGATGAACCCCCATAAACTGTGTGGGATGGGGGCTAGACCCCCTTACTCAAATGAACTAATCAGAGATATCTTCAGGTACAAAGAGGAAGCATTTACTTGGTCCTTGCAAAGAGAGGCCCAACCACACCTGAGCAGACATAGAGCCTCTCAGCTCCCATCTCCCAGCATTGTATCTGATCTAGTGAACCAGAAATAGTGAATTGGTTAAAGAGCAAAAGACTTGGGTTCATTGGATGGACTGAAAAAGAAGTAACCATTGATCAATGGTCTCCAGTGCTATCTACTTCCCGTGGGCCACATCACTTTCTGAAGCTTAGACCTAAGGTCTGACCTGAGAATATGTGACTTCCTGTAGCTTAGGCCTAAGATCTGACCTACTCCATCTCATAGATTTTTTTTTTTTTTTTTTGAGAAATCTTCACTTGGTCCCATTCAAAAGGGAACTTAGAAGGGTAGGGAGGAGGAACAAAAGTACCCAGCTCTAGGGCATGGTACAGAAAGTGTCATAGAGTTGAGTCAGGAGTACAGCATACAGAGGAAGAAGGCAAGACTGGGCTGGGCTTCTTCCTTAAAATGGAGGTTCTAAAGAAAACTAGCCCACCATAGGAAGAATCTTAGAGGTGGAGGATAATGTAAATATGAAAATTAATTCAGTAGTGGAGTGAGCTTACAGGGTTAAAAGACTTCCATGATATAGAAGAAAAAGTCCTAATGATTTAGGAGTACAGCTTGAAAAGGAAAATCTAGAATGGAAGATTAGACAGCTGATAACACTCTGAGAAGTCACAATGGCTTACTTCCCCTGAGGGAAAGAGGAAGGGGAAGAATGAAGGACAAAAAGTAATTCATTTCTGAGGATGTGCTGGTAGATTTATCTTTGCCTGAATATCTATGCTTAATCTTAAATGAAAAAAAAAACTTTCTTGAAAATAATCCATCCTCCTGCAACACTTAGCAGATTTCTTTGTAACTTTATATTTTAAAAGGAATTTTACTCACAAAAACCTCCTCACCATCCATCATTATCATCAAAATAGGGTAACATTTACTTTAAGGTTTGCAAATTATTTTAACACTTGTTATCTCAATCATCTCAATTAGCTTTTAGAATAGGTGCTGTTATTCCTGAGCATGAAACCAAAGTCTAGTGATTTGTCAGGAGTCACCAGCTACTTATCATGGAGGCAAGATGTGAATTTGGTCTTCCTGACTTTGTCTAGCACTTTCTCCACTCAACACTTCATGGCCTGTAACAAGTTAAGAGTGCAAATATCTTTTTTGTTCTTTCAGAGACAACTAAACTGAGCCTCAGAGAGATTTGATTATTTCTACAGCCACAAAATGAATAAGCATTAGAGCTAGACTAAGAACTCAAGGTTAGGTGAAAACATTACTTTATAGCATTATCACTGTCCTAGTTGTAAATCCATACTTCTCTGCTGCACATCCTATTTAGATTTCTTTAGCCCATACTACCAGAAAGCACTCACAGCCACTCAGAGATGATTCCCCATATGTGTTATTTAAATATCTAATTATTAACTACATTAATATTTAAATATGTTGTTTTATATATCTATACACACACACACACACACATATATATATCTTTTTCTGTACTTTATTCCAGGAAGTAGATATATTGCTTCATCACAGGTGTTTTAAAGGCAGATTATTTCATTGATCAAAGTTTTCAAGTCTTTCAAAGATGTTTTTATTTAAAATGTTGCTTCCCTTATATAAATTGTTCCTTGTTTCTGCTCTTTTCATTTTGTCAGTTTATATATACACAAGATTCTCTATATAAGATTCTCTCAATTTCTTATGGCTACAATAATAGAATATTGCAATCACATGCCAAAATTTGTTAAGCTATTCCCCAATTATGCAAGATGGTATCCTTTGAGTTTTGGGTTTCTCCTTTCCTCTTTTCAGAATCAGGAAGTTTATTTAGATTTTTATTTTTTCAATGTAGTATTATCTTTCTTCTTAAACATGCCCTCCCATCCTTTTTTTTTTCCAATTGAGATACATATATATATATAATCTGTGTGTGTCTGTCTGTCTCTGACTTTCTCATCAATGCTTTTTTTTCTTAAACTTATAGGCTTTTCCCCTCATTTCCTGTTTATTTGGGGGGGGCATCTTTTCCATATGAAAAAAGCAAGTTCAACAAAACAGAAACCCTAGGAACAGGAGGGATGAGTGCAGTGTAGAAAATGCATAAGTGGAGAGGATGACAGAAAATGAAAGAGATGGTGATGCGAAGTGTTTGTTGCCCCAGTTTCTCTTCTTTGGGAGGGAAGTGATTTGGAGGGAGGGGTGAGAGAAACTGGAAGAAAATTGAAATCTTCCTCAAATGAGGGACTTCTTTGGAATTTTAGAAGTTGAAGCAAATCTCACTGATGGATCGCAAAATCATCAATCCTTCTTTGTATATTTTGGATAAGACTGAAGTTCACCTGATGTGCACTCCCTCTGATCTTTCCTCCATGCTTGCATATTCTTCTCATGAAATCCAATCATGAGAAATAGCATTTTTTTCACTCCTTTTCTCATGTTTTCTCCATTACTGAATTTCTTTTACTTTCCTTTCTTCTTTTCTTCATAGTCTCAGAATTTTTTTTCTTACTTAATACCTTTGTACCCTTTGAAATATTAAGCTTCCGTAGAGACACTTGTTTTTTCTCCCACTGAGAATGAAATGTTTATATACATCTTTTAATTGCTCAAATAATTTTAACTTTATAAGTTTTCTGGATTTGACTGTTTGTATTTCAAAGTTCCAACAGTTATGTTTTTGTCATCAGAAAAACTGGGAATTCCTTTATTCCATGAAAGATCCATTTTTTCCTCCTTGTAAGATTACACTCAGCTTGATAAAGCGCTATTCTCAATTGTGTGAGTAATTAGCTGAGTGAAGACACTCTCATAGGAAAATACCCTTAATGAGACTTTATAATAACAAACAGAGCTATAGGTAAAAGTTGCCTCCTGTTTTTCTTCTACCTCTTAATCAGCATTTAAATACTTCTTTTAAAGGTGATGATGGCTTTGAATTCTTTATTGGAGGAGTTTATTAATTTTGACGTGTATTCTTTTGCTTCTGGGTTAGATATCAGCAATCAGAATATAAGCCTGGACTCTCTCAAACTATGGGAAAAAAGGTCATTGTGCTTTTACTCTCTTTGATTAGAGAATCTTGCAGTCTACATATGTCTCTGAACAGTATAGGATTACAATGGAGGCCATTTAGCTCTATCTTGCTGCTACTTTTCCTTTCCTATTGCCCTCAGAATTCTGATTGACCTCTTGCGCAATTTTGGGGTGGAAGAATTTGCTTCTTATATTTTCTCATCAGATTTTGTGATCATTCGTTCTGTTAAAAATCCAAGATTTTGCTGGAGTCCATATATGAGAGCTGAATAGCTTGCCTCCCATTCAAACAGCTATTTTCTATATCATATATATTTTCTCTTACCTGAAAATTGCATTTTAGGTCACAGGTACCAAAATATTTACTGACCACAGCCAGAAAACTATTTTATATAAACTACTCTGTCCCCAATAACTCACAGTGTTATTTTCTTCCTTGATCTCTGACCAAACACATTTCTTAATGCCACTTAAGTGCTTTAGTGAAAAGCCATTCTCTTCTTGGATAAATTTTGTGTACAATTCCCTGGCAAAGAGGATAGAATGAGTTTAGGGATGGATCTCTGACCACAAAACATCTGGAGAAATTATAGGGCCTGGTGAGTAAACAAGCTTTTACTCTGCTCTCAGACATGGAGACAGGGAGTTAATGAGCCAGCTTTCTTGCTTGCACAATGCTCTTATCCACCCCCTATGAAGCTGAGAGGTGGGCTTTGGCCCTCCTACTGATAACTGGGCCCAGTTCTTCTCTGGCGCCATTCTTTGCTTAAGATTCAGTTTTCATTCTCATGTGTCTGCAAGTATACTTCAGAGCATATTGCTCAAGAATGCTAATGGACTAACATTACTTGAACAACATTTGAGAGCCCTGGTTCAAAATGTATCACTACACTTGGGAAATATGCTTAGGAGAGGACAGAAAGTTTTTACTCTATGTATTTTGCCTGAATTGCACACAGGATAAGGCCCCAGAAAAGACAAATAAAACCCATATTTTTAAATAAGATCCTTTCCACTAGAAAATATTGATGCCTTTGGATGAATAGGGATTTACTTCAATTTCACATGAGAAACCTAGAAAATATTATTGCCTTTGGGTGAATGAGGATTTATTTTAATTCCACATGAGAAACCATCTTTTAATGTTGAAGCATTCACAGATATATAGAAATGTTGTCTTTCAGAAGCAGAATGAGGAGAGAGCTGGATGATTTATTGAAATAAAATACCATTATATTCCTCATAACACTGCCTTGTTCAAAGATCTTGAAAGATTTCCTCTGACCTATAGGACCAAATACAAACTATTAAGTTAAGCATTCAAGTTTCTTCATTGTCTGGTCCCAATCTATTGTCCAACTTTATTTTCTCAAATAATGCTCACCTGCAGCCAACCTGATGTCCACTGATGGTTCCATTTTCATACTGTAGAATGTCAGCTTACTAAGAACAGGGACTTTCATTTTTTGGCTTTGTATTCCCAGAATGTGGCAGCTAGGTGGTACAGTGGAGAGAGTGTCCAGTCTGGAGTCAAGAAGACCTATGCTAAAACTTTGCTTCCTAGCTATATGACTCTGGACAAATCACTTAATCCTGCTTGCCTCAGTTTCCATCTGTAAAATGAGCTGAAGAAGGAAATGGCAAATGACTCCAATATCTTTGCCAAGAAACCTCAAATGGGGTCATGAAGAATGAGACAAAAGTGAAGAAAAATCCCTTCTATGTGAAATTTTCTGTCACATGTTAGATGCTTAATGAATACCTGCTGTATAATTGATTGTAAATTCCGAGTCTTTGCTCTTCCCCCTTCTAGATAATCAGGTGTCATTCCTTTCCTTCTTTTTTACCCCAACCTTAACATTTCTCAGCATCCAGATCAATGTCCCAAATAAATATGATGTTTTCCATAGTCACCCATTCAACAATCACTCACTTCTTTCTGTATGCTGAGGATTGTATTACATTCTGATAAAAATTCAGTTTTCTTAGTACATTGTCTCTATTCTCATAAATCTCATATTCTAGAAGAGTAATAAGGCACAAATGAAGATGACTTCACCCCAAAGAAGTGGCTCACTCTTCCCAATACTGGTGGTATTCTATTCTTTATTTTCCATTTAATATTTCTTATATCTTATATTCATGGATATTTGTTTTTTAATTAAATATTTGATGATATTTATTATATTAATATTAGTTATTATATATTATATAATGACATAAATTATATTAACATTATTAGTAGTAGTAATAAAATATACTCTTTATTTCTTATTTCCCATGAAAATATCTTAATAACCAGTCAGGGCAGCAACCAATAATGGAACATTTTCTCTTAGCAGGATATAATTTTTTAACTCCATAATTATTTGGAGAGCCCAATAGGAACAAGATTTCCACACATAGCCCTGTATGTAGCACCATTTTGTACATAGCAAGTACAGAAATTCTTGTGGAATGAATATTGAACCTAATGGATATGTCAAGTTCAAGGTATTTATGTGTTACCTATGGCAGTAGGCACAGCAGCAACATCAGGAGAGCTGAAAACTCAGGAGTTAAATGCTAGATACACTTTTGAACTGAAAGGCTGCAGGTGAAATGAGATACTGTATTTGAATAAATACCTTACAGTGAGAGCACATTAGCCTGGATGAGACTTGGATCTGTTAACAGGATTTCAAACAGTTAACATCTGTTACTTTTGGGGTTGCTGCTTTCCTATGGCACATCAGAGGATCAGTAAATAGTGCCTGGTTCTCTGACACAGCTGGTTTAAAGGGTGATGTCTACGGCCTGCAGCTTAATGATGGTATCATAGATTCAGAGAAGTCTATAGAAAAGAGAAAAACACCTGTTAGGTCAGCTAGCTTTAGAGATAATAACATCTTAGAGTACCAGCTTGCAAAGTAGATTTATTCCTATGGGTATAAATTGGATTTTGTAAATCAAATCATATTTTAAAGGAGCAAGGAAGCCTGCTTTGTAGGGAATGGAGCAGCAAATTCCTTCATAAAGTGAAGGGATCGTTCTGTACTGCAAATAGGCATCTCTGCAGTCTATATAATTGGTACATTGGAATTTATTCATATTGTTTGTTTTTGTGAGAGGTGAGCCTAAGGGGATCATAGGAAGGGGTTTTAGAATACATCCATTCCTACTTTGGACTTACATTTTTTATTTTAATTAATTTCTGGAAAGGAATAACTAAATAGTGGCTGTGACAAATCAGAAATTAGAAGCTAAGTAGTAGTACAGTGGTTGTGAAGCCAGAAAGATCTAAGTTCAAATTCAGATTCATATAATTATTAGCTATATCCAATCTGGGCAAGTAATTAACCTCTGTTGGCCTTACTTTCCCCAGGTCTAAAATGATGATAACAATTGCACTGATCTTCCTTTCTCCCTCGATTCATCTCTCTCCCTTTCCCTCCCTCCTT
Source organism: Antechinus flavipes (assembly GCF_016432865.1). Lineage (NCBI taxonomy): Eukaryota > Metazoa > Chordata > Mammalia > Dasyuromorphia > Dasyuridae > Antechinus > Antechinus flavipes. The sequence goes on along the minus strand of NC_067398.1, from coordinate 574,753,715 downwards.
CTCTCTTTTCTTTCTTTCTTTCTTTCTTTCTTTCTTTCTTTCTTTCTTTCTTTCTTTCTTTCTTTCTTTCTTTCTTTCTTTCTTTCTTTCTTTCTTTCTTTCTTTCTTTCTTTCTTCTTTCTTTCTTCTTTCTTTCTTTCTTTCTTTCTTTCTTTTTCTTTCTTTCTTTCTTTCTTTCTTTCTTTCTTTCTTTCTTTCTTTCTCTTTCTTTCTTTCTTTCTTTTTTCTTTCTTTCATCTTCCTTCCTTCCTTCCTTCCTTCCTTCCTTCCTTCCTTCCTTCCTTCCTTCCTTTCTTCCTTCCTTTCTCATAGATCTCTCCTGAAACAGATCTCAATTCAGCCTTCCTTTCTTGTCTATGAGTAATTATACTTTTTTTTTTTTTTTTAGTAATTATATTTTCAATGTTATTGTTGTCTATTTGCTTCTATAAATCTTCTTTGGAGGATCAATCCAATCTGTTGGTCTCTGCAATATTTCATGTTATAATCAGGCTACCCAATTGTTAACACTTAATCTCCTTTTCTGGTTGATTCCCCTTCTTTTCCAAGTATATTTGTCCTTGGTGATGCTTAACACATTAAACTGAATATTTAAATAAACATGTGTTCATGCTAGATAAAAGAAAAGCCTCGATGCTTTAATGTAATCAATCACTACAAAGAATTTATACATTTTGGAAGATTAGGTAAGGTGAAATTCATACAGAAGACATAAGAAATAGTTCCAGGATCCCTTCAATTTCATAAAATTCTGTTGTTGTTGTTGTTTTTGTGTGAGTTAAGTGACTTGCCCAGGATCACACATGTTAGTAAGCATTAAGTGTCTAAGAAAGGATTTGAATTCAGATCCTCCTAACTTCAGGCCCTGTACTCTATCTATTGTGCCATATAACTGTCTAAAATTTCATAAAATTCTTAATAAAATATTATAAATCATACAAAATTCAAGCCCAAATTCCATAACATCTAATGTTCTTTCCATTGTACTAAACTGCCTCCAGAAATGTTATTTTTATAAGAAAAAAAATTTCTCTTCTTTCATCTCCTCAACATTTATCTTATGCTTTAAACTTTGCTCAAGAAGCTATAATGCCTTCAATATATCATCTCATTTTATCTTTAAAATTATTACCAATACTTTACTGATGAAAGAGCAAAGACTCAGAGAAACTAATTGAGTTGTCCAGATTCATAGATTTGTTCAGTCTATTTCAGTACGGTCTGGCTCGTTTTGACCCCATTTGGGGTTTTCTTTTTTCTTTTAGTTTTTTTTTCAAAATTTTTATTAAAGCTTTTTCTTTACAAAATATATGCCTGGGTAATTTTTCAACATTGACCCTTGCAAAACCTTCTGTTCCAAATTATACCCTCCTTCTCCCCACCCCCTCCCCTAGATCGCAGGTAGTCTAATACATGTTAAACATATTAAAATATACGTTAAATCCAATATATGTGTACATATTTATACAGTTATCTTGCTGCACAAGAAAAATTGGATCAAGAAAGAAAAAAATTAGGAACAAAACAAAATACAAGCAAACAACAACAGAAAGAGTGAGAATGCTATGTTGTGGTCCACACTCAGCTCCCATGGTTTTCTCTTTGGGTATAGCTGGTTCCCTTCATCATTGAACTGGAATTGGTTTGAATAATCTTGTTGATTATTGTTGAAGAGAGTCATGTCCGTCAGACTGGATCATCATATAATCTTGCTGTTGCCATGTATAATGATCTCCTTGTTCTGCTCATTTCACTTAGCATTAGTTCACATAAGTCTCTCCAAGCCTCTCTGAAATCATCCTGTTGGTCATTTCTTACAGAACAATAATATTCCATAACATTCATATGCATAACTTATTCAACCATTCCCCAATTGATGGGCATCCATTCATTTTCCAGTTTCTGGCCACTACAAACAGGGCTGCCACAAACATTCGTGCACAACCAGGTCCCTTTCCCTTCTTTAAAATCTCTTTGGGATATAAGCCCAGTAGAAACACTGCTGGATCAAAGGGTATGCACAGTTTGATAACTTTTTGAGCATAGTTCCAAATCGCTCTCCAGAATGGATGTATTCACAATTTCACCAACAATGTATCAGTGTCCCACTTTTCCATTTGGGGTTTTCTTAGCAAAAATATTGGCTTGGTGAGACCTTTCTTGCAGCTCATTTTATAGATCAGGAAACTGAGGCAAGCAAAGTAAGTGATTTTCCCAGGTCACATAGCTAGTAAAATTTCTGAAGCTGGATTTGTACTCAGATTTTTCTGCATCCAGGCCTGGTTCTCTGTCCACTGTGCCAATTTGCTGTCTGTTAATGAGATAGTGAGTGTTAAAAGTAAGATTTGAACTTAGGTCTTTCTGATGCTAAATCTAATATGCTTATCTACTGTACAATAAGCTGCCTTTGTACTTCCTACAGAATTGCCTCGTTTATTGAAATTAAGTGGTTTTTCCCAGGTTCATAAAGTCAGCACATGTCAAAGGCAGGATTTGAATCCAGATCTTCTGACTGCAGCCAGTCCCTTGTCCATTAATCCAGGATGCCAGTGTCTTACAAATCATAGACATGAGTTGTATTGAATTATCTGAGGAAGGAGGGAATTTTTAGTTATTAGCGAATTTGTGACCATATTTTACAGATGTTTTAGATAGAATTTCTCTAGAAAACTAAGACTTGAACTAGCTGACCATTGAAGTCTTTTCCAACTCTGAGATTCCAAGATAATTGCTAGATAAATTGATAAAGCATTCAAAGGCACTTTAGGAGCTATGAAACTATTTCTTATACGAAGGTCATTTCAGTGGTGCCCAAATAGACATTTTTCACATTTTTCCTTTTGAATAGTCCAGTTTTATGCTGTTCGCCAACTCTACATGTAGCATTTTAAAGGATAAATTGCTATCAATTTAAAGATCAACATGAAAGAATACTGATCTCAGAGTCTCAGTAAATTTGACATAATTTTGTCCTCTTTTTTGAATTTAAGGAATCTGCCTTAATTTTTGCTGACAAGGATAACAGTTCTATAAAGCTCTTCAAAAATTCTTTGAAAGCATTTATTAGTTTTTTTTCTTCCCACCATTAAAATAACATAAAGTAAATATTTGAAATGTTTGGGAAACACTATGAGAGAATGCTGAAGATGAAGTTTCAAATGGAAAGAGCCTCAACCAATTTAGCTGGAAACATAGTGTGTGGAGGAGAGCAAAGTGTTAGCCTAAGAAGTGCCAAATTGGTGAGGCAGGAAGGGGCCAGGTTGTAAAGGACTTTAATTGCCAAATAGCATTTTAGAATTAGTCCTGGAGAAAACAAAGAGCCACTGGAATTTATTGAAAGGGTTTAAGGCAAAACTATAAGTAGGAAAATTACTTTTCATTGTATTTTATACTTTGTTTTTGTTTGTCCTTCATTTTTTTGTTTTCTTCTTTCTTTCTTTTTCTTTTCAATAGTATTTTATTTTCCCCCCAATATCTATAAAGGTAGTTTTCAGCATTCGCGTTTGGAAGACTTTGTGTTCCAAAATTTTCTCCTTCACTTCATTATTTCTCTTCTCCCCAAGACAGCAAGCAATCTGATATAGGTTAAATATGTGATATCCTTTTAAACATATTTCCATATTTGTCATGTTGTGCAAGAAAAATCAGTTTGTTCTTCATTTTTGAAGAGGATCAATGACATCACACGTAACACCTTGACTTATGTATGAATTGGAATAAAGTGAAGAAGAGTAGCATAAAATCATCAGCTTCACTCTCTCTTCCAGAGTCATCAAAAATAAATGGCAGGATAAAAGTTAGGATGACAGGTGATGGCTTGGGATGCAGTGGATGATTTTGGCTTCTTCAACATCTGACCAAGCCCTAAGCATTTCACAATGTCTACTTCAGTTGCTTTCATGGCTGTTGGAACATATTGTTTTAATCTGCACATTACTCTTAGGAAAGTCTTTGCAAGCTTAGGATAGACATAACTCTAACTTCCTGGCAGGCTTGAGTCTTATAAGTTACTCTCAAACTGGTTCAGCCCTTCTGGTGAGATGGTTTACTGAGATGTAGCCATTGTACATACTACAGGTTCGTGTAGTCATAGGTGAGAGTTTGGTGAATTAGGTGAAGACCAAAGGTGGATATGCCCTGAAAAGGGCTTGGTAAGCTTTTACATCTCTTGAACACCTCTATTTTATATTTTAATTATGTTAAAATATATTAATGTATAACTGAATATATATTCATATTCATATATATAAATATATAAAATTTGAGTCCTAGAGCAAGGAATAAAACTATTTCAAAAACTTAAAAGTTGGTACATCTTTAAATAGTTGTTTATAATTCTAAGAGAAATTTGATTCTATCTTTAGGGAATGTAGTAAATGAACATAGAATAGTTAATGCCATTGTTTTTTTTTTTTTTAATAACAGTAATAATCCTTTGAAAATCATGTGGAAATAATACAAAAGGATTTTTGGCACTCTTTCAAAATTATTTATGAAAATGTTATCAGTAGGTGGTATTTCATTTTTTAAAATGGTGTTGCAACAACTCAATAAAGCATTTTAAGACTTCCTTAATCCAACCCTGACCTTGTGTTTTTTATTTTAAAATGGCCAACATCTATTTGTTTGTTTGTTTTGGGGGGTACTTATACTAATAATACTAGTGTATTGCTAATGAAGAAAATATACTATTACAGTTCAACAAACCATTTGTTGCCCAGAAGTGGAAAATCACTGTGGAATGGTGTTAATTTTGCCAGTAGCAAGTGATAAAAGGGTGGTTTGGCATATGTTTGCAAGACCTAAATGTGGACTAGTAATGAGGTGGGAAGACATTTAACATTTGGAAAGAGTATGGAATTAGGAGCTGGGAGAAGGGGCAGAGTGTTATACAGGGGAAAGAGTGCTTAATGTAGAGTCAGAAGATCTTTATTCAAATCCTGCCATGGCGCTCAACCACCTAAGTGATCTCAGGGACATTGCTTGCCCTACCATGACCTCATTTTATCTGAGAAAATTTTATGTGATGCTGGGTTTGTAGATATAAAATAAGTATGTAAACCAAATAATAAATTATAAAGTAATGTATTTTAAAACAATTCTTTGGTATACAACATACATATATAATTTTACCATTAATTAAAAATGAAAGCAAATTTGCATATTAATGAGATGGCTGCATTTGTTTATTTTTACATAAAGAATTAAATCTTGGCAAAAATTTGATATCTTTTACTGTTGCCAAAGTTTTCATGACCCCCTCATTCAGTTATACAACACCATATGGAACTGCAATCTATAATTTAAGATGATTTTGCTCTATAGAACTTTTTATTCCTGTCAGCAAAGATTTGGGCAGATTCCTTAAAGACAATAGAAGAGGATAAAATAATGTCAAATGCACTGACTCCGAGATCAATATTCTCTTCCTGATATAATGTTGTCTCTTTTATTTCCTGTAGTTATCATAGCGTATGGTGTTCATGACTTATTGTTGCTGAAAGCATTCCTTACTTAATGGCCTACTCTAGTGAAGAGTTGTTTCAGATTTATCTAAATCTGGACCTGTGACAATCCATTGCCTTGCCTATATGCAAAATTTTTCAACTTATGTAGGACCTGCTAGAGCTGATTGCCATTGACATGGATTTCATAAATAGAATTTTTAAGGTTTGCAAAGAATTTTTATTTTATTATTTCTGAATTTATGGAATAAAACGATTTTTATAATGTATTGTAGTAAATGTTGTAGTACAATAAAAAGACAACTGTACATGAACCTACAAATCTATCATACACACCTTATTCCTTTTGAAATACAAAAAAAATAATTCCAATTTTTACAGCTAGTTTTTCTGATAAAGGCCTCATTTCTAAAATATATAGAAAACTGAGTCAAATTTATAAAAACACAAATAATTTCCAATTGATAAATGGTCAAAGAATATGAACAATTTTCAAATTAGGAAATGTAAGCTATGTATAATCATATTAAATGCTCTACATCATGATTGATTAAAGAAATGCAAATTAAAATAACACTGGGGTACTACTTTACACCTATTAGATAGGCTAAAATGATAGAAGAAGAAAATGATAAATGTTGGAGAGAATGTGGGAAAACTGGGATACTAATGCATTATTGCTGGAGTTGTGAACTGATCTAATCATTCTGGAGAGCAATTTGGAATTATGTCCAAAGGGCTCTATAAAACTGTATTTCATTTGATCCAGCAATGCTACTATTGTGCTGTCTCCCAAAGAGATCATAAAAGAAGGAAAAGGATCCACATGTACAAAAATGTTTGTAATATTTTTGTGGTAGCAAGCAACTAGAAATTGAGTGGATGCCTATCAACTGGTGAATGGCTGAATACGTTATGGTATATGAATGTAATAGAATATTATTTTTCTATATGAAATGATGGGTAGACTACACACTTCTCAGACTGGCTAGTTGACAGGAAAAGATAGTGATGAATGTTGAAGGGTGTGTGAATGTTAAGGAATATTGTTGTTTTATAAGAAATGACCAGCAGGATGATTTCAGAAAGTCATGGAGAGACTTACATGAATTGATGCTAAGTGAAGTGAATAGAACCAAGAGAATATTATACATAGCAACAACAAGATTCTGTGAGGATCAACTCTGATAGACTTGGTTCTTTACAACAATAAGATGATTTAGTCCAGTTTCAAAAGACTTGTGATGGAGAGAGCCATCTGGATCCAGAAAGAAGACTAAAGGGACTGAATGTAGATCACAACATAGTATTTTCACCTTTTTTTGGTTGTTGCTTGCTTATTTTCTCTTATTTTTCCCTTTTTGACCTGATTTTTCTTGTGCAGCATGATTAATGTGGATATATATATGAAGTACACATTTAACATATATTGGATTACTTACTGTCTAAGGATGGGGGAAGAGAGAAAGAAAAATTTGAAACACAAGGTTTAACAAGGGTGAATGTTGAAAACTATCTCTGTATGTATTTTGAAAATAAAAAAGTTATTATTTTAAAAATATAATAGTAAACATAAAAAAGTATAATTTATGCTTTCAAAAGTCTTACTTTCTAGAGGATATAGAAGATGGCAGAATAGATCAGAAAGTTTCAAGATCTTCATATTACTCTTACAAACAAAATAAAATTTTGTTTAAGAGCAAACATAGACAAATGAAAAACAAAGAACACTTGGGGCAGAACACAAGTCCTCTGTGGACAAGAGAAAACCCAAAGAAAGATCTCAGGACCAACATTTAACCCAGGTGAAGTGTAAACACCTTCAGGGTAGTTGCACAGAAATATTTTCATGCATAGAATCTTAGAGCTACCTGGTGTTGGAGGGAGCCTCTGTACAAATCACAGGAACTTTCACCTTCCAAGCAACTTTGGGAGCTGGGTCTGAGTTTGAGACTCCTAATTAGGAACTCTAGGCCCCAGTTGTGTGGCTGTGATGGGACCTAAGCAAGAAGGAATCAGCATACCTGGTGAGTATAGGAGCTTTTGGTTTGGGGTTCTAGTTCAAAGAGGAGAGCTGAATCAAAGCTAATGGCACCTTATCCTCCAGCCTTCCCCAACCTAGGATTATAGCTGTTTATGTTAAGAGCAGGCAAAGAAGAAAGAAACCAACCATAGAAACTTACTATGTGAATAGGGAACATATATATATATATATATATATATATATATATATATCAGAACCCATGGGATGATTCAAAATGTGTAACAATAAATTTCCATTTCAAGAAAGCATATATATTAAAAGAAGAGATTATATTTATGATGGTCCATCTTTGCTTCCTTGTAGGTGATCTTTTTTACTTTATTCTTTTGTCATTTGTGTTATAAATGAATATTTGTAGAATTTATACTAGAGAGATAATATGAGAAAAATGTTTTGCAAAAATTAAAATCATAGTACTGGGCACATGACAATATTTTGTCTTATTTTATTTTAATTTTACTTTTCTGTCCTATTTCTATTTTTCTATTTTGTCTTTTTCTAATTTTATGTTTAGTTTTAAATAATGAAATATTTTAAAACAGATATTAATGTTATGGAATATTATTGTTCTATAAGAAATGATCAGCAGGATGATTTCAGAAAGACCTAGAGAGACCTACATGAGTGAATAGAACTAAGAGGACATATTACACAGCAACAAAATTATGTGATGATTAATTCTGACAGATGTGGCTCTTACAATAATGAGGTGATTCAGGCCAATTTCAATAGACTTGTGATGGAGAGAGCCATCTGCATCCAGAAAGAGGATTGTGGGGACTAAATGTGGATTATAACATAATATTTTCACCTTTTTGTTGTCATTTGCTGACTTTTTTCTCATTTCTCCCTTTTTGATCTGATTTTTTTGTGTGTACAGCATGATAAATGTGGGAATATCTATAGAAGAATTGTACATGTTTAACATATATTGGATTGCTTGCTGTCTAGGGGAGAGAGAAAAATTTGGAATGCAAGGTATTGCAAGAGTGAATGTTGAAAACTATCTTTGTATATATTTTAAAAATAAGAAACTATTACTAAAAAAAGTATTTGGGAATAATAGCCTAAAGAAATTTCAGTAAAATAAAAACAGGAAAAATAAGAGTTTCCCTTGCCTCCAGCATCAGCAGTTACACCAAAAACTTAGAGATGTGTTTTAGTTGTTCAGTTCTGCTGAGCACATGACAATGTTTTGTTTTATTTTTGCTTTAATTTTCCTTTTCTCTCTTTCTTTTTCTTTTTTTTTTATTATTTTGTATTCAGAGTTAAATAAACATATATTGGGAAAAAATAGGGAAAACAAGAATTTTACCTTCTAATTTAGCCAAAGAAAATCCCCTATCCTTAGCATCAATAGTTACACACACACACACACACACACACACACACACACACACACACACACGTGCACGTGCAAAAAAAAAAAACCCACAAAAACCCCAAAACAAAACTTAGGATATGCTTTTATAGTTCAGTTGAGGCCATCTGGGGTTTTCGTAGAAAGATACTGGAATGATTTACCATTTTCTTCTTAATTTTTTTTTTTTTTTTTTTTACAAATGAGGAAACTGAGTTAGACAGGATTCAGTAACTTGCCCAGGAGTAATTAAGTGTTTAAGGCCAGATTTCAAATAAGGAAGTTGAATCTTCCTGACTTCAGGACCCACAGTCTCCCACTGTAATCCTTAGCTATTCCTTAAGTGATATGAGGGCAACTAAGAGCATAGAACACTAGTTCTAGAGTCAAAAAGACCTAAGTTCAAATTTGGCTTCTGACATTTACTAGCTATGTGACTCTATGTATAGTAGATAGAATACCCCAAAGTGAAGATATGTTAGATTTGAATCTAGCTCTAACCTGCTCTGTATTCTGTCTCTAATTACCTCTCTCTCTACTACTTTTCTTCCCCCAGATATAAAAATGAAAATGATAACAATTAAACTACTTAGGGTTGATATAAGATTCCAATGGCAATGAATTAAAAGACATTTGTAAAGTTTTAAAGTTTTGTATGATTATGTGATTATAAGACAATTCAAACACAGAAGCAAATTTGATTGGCTCTTTCATTTTTCTATTTTTGAAAAAAAAATTAGCTACTTAGAGTCCAACACATGAGGAACAAGAGTTCTGTAATTATCAGCACATAGGTGGGTCCATCTAATAAAACCTTTTGTTAGATTTTTGTAAACAGGATTTTTTGAACAAAATATTTCAGATTGTTGTTCTTGTTCAATCATTCAGTCATGTCTAAATCTTCATGACTATATAAAATGTCAGGTTCTTCTATTCTCCACTATCTCTTGAATGAAGTCTGTCCAAGCTCATGTTTGTTGCTTCCATGACACTATCCATTTGTCTCATTCTGTGCTGTCTCCTTTTTCTTTTGCCCTTGATCTTTCCTAATATCAGGGTCATTTCTAGTGAGTCTTGTCTTCTCATGATGTGACCAAAATATTTAAGCTTTCACTTCAGAATTTGACCATCCAGTAAATAGTCTGAATTAATTTCTTTAAGTATTAACTGATTTGATCTCCTTGCTATCTAAGAAACTCTCAAAAGTCTTCTCAATCAATTCTACATGTTGTTCAGCTTTTGTTATAGTCCAATTTTTACATATCATAGCTTTGACTCTATAGACCTTTGCTGGCAAGGTTTTTAGTATGCTATTCAGATTTGCCAGATATCCTGGGATGGATGAATGGGGACTGAAAATTATTGATATACTTAACCCTTTTTATATTATGATATTTAATCACTATGTCAAAACTGAATTCTGCACAACTAATGTATTTTTTTAAAATAAAGAACAAAATTTGATTAGATTTTCCAATTGCTTAGTGTTGTTGGGTTCTTTATTCAAAATCCTATTTTATAAAAGAGTTTCTTTTTCACAACTATTTTCCCAGCTTTGGAGAGGGGAAGGAGTATAGGAATTTTTTTTTATTTAATAATTTTAAATGTTTAAAATTTAGTCTTAAAAGTAAATATTTTAAAATTTGTATTAAAAGTAATATAAATAAATTTAAACTATAATATTTAAAAATAACACTTCACATTATATTACATTAAGGGGATTAAATCTCACAAACAAATAGTTTGGTTTTGTTTACAAGTATATTATTCATTGATATGATTCATGCTTTGTTTTCATACTCTTCAAATTCTTTGCTTTTCTCTGTTTAGTGTCCTGGTGCCTGAAAATTCTGTTCATATTCAATTAAACCTAATGAGCATTTATTAATTACTTATAATATAACAGACATTGCTGCATGGTGCAGAGAATACAAAGACAACAGACAAAATTAGTCTCTATCTCCAAAGATTTCATAATATTCTACTGGAGAGAAGTCCAAATCATGGATTGTAACAGTCATCTGCACTGACCTCAAATTCACCCTTTTCTTCATATTTTTCTTAGAATCTCACTCTGCTAAACCCTAACTATATATAGCCATGTTCTCCTCCACTATGATTTTAGTTTTTGCAAAGTATTTTTCTCATATTATCTCTCTAGTATAAATAGTATATTCATTTATAAAATAAATAAATATTATATTCATAATATTTTAATTTATACTATATATAATAATATATATGTAATATTATAAGTAAAATAAATAAATAGTACAAATATTATATATATATAATATATATTTCATATCAGCTTTCTAGTATAGTGAAAATATGATTAACTTCATTATATATATGAAGAAACTGAGACTCTAAGAGGTTAGATGATTTGCCTATGATTAAAGAGCTAATAAGTGTCTAAAATAGGACTAAAACTTAGTATTAATTAGCCAAAGGATTGCACCATATCTGTCAAGGCACACTATGAATATTTGCAAAGATATTCACTTTTAAACATGCATAGCATATTAACAAGTAAATTTGGGAATAGATTTGGCTAAACAATTTTTTCCAACAGCCATGAAAGTAGCCAAAGCATAGATAGATAGATAGATAGTAAAGTTAATTATATAGACCCAGAATTATGATGAATTCTCTTGCCCATGTATAATATATTCCTGTGTCATATTATCTGCTTTCATACAATCACACAAAACTCTTTTGATGCTTTCAAAAGAAGGCAGTGTGGAGTCCCTAGAACATGATCAGACATCTAAGATTTCAAGGTCATCTACTGCATCCTAGGTATTCACCATTTCTCTTGACTTTTCTTCTACCCAAAGTAGCAGAAGTAAGTCTGATGACTTTGTGCCTCTCTGCCTCACTTAAATCACAAATTATTCACAAATCAAGAAGACATCACCTATATCACTGGTTCTCTTTGAAAATGGACAAACAACAAACAACTACATATAATAATTTCATAGTATTGAGCACATACTAAACTACTAATAAAATCATACAGATTGATTATTAATGTAAATATTATCATTATTGCCACTTCAAAGCAGCAAAGCTTAAGTATATTGACAGTAACTTTTGTGTAGCCAATGTATAGATGAGGAAACTGATCCTGACAGAGATCATGTGTCTTATCCAAGATTCCTTAGTAGAAGAATTAAGACTCACACTAAATCTCCTGATTACATGTTCTGTTTTCTTAATCAATAAAATTCTTTCTTTCCACATGGAGTTAGAGTGCTGCATTCCATTTAAAGTGTCTGAATGGAAATTATATTTTTCCCTGTATTTTGATTGGCCAATGGGGACATATTTATATCTTTTCACTTTGGAGTTGTAGAAGACATGGTCATATGCAATTAGTGATTTAACAGGGAAATCAAAAAATCATAGATAAAAGCTGAGTCATCAGAAGCCATTGAATTCAAAATCTCCATTTTTTTTTTTATATGAGACTGGTGGTAGGGGGTGAGGAAGGAAACTCCACCTCCAATTAATGTAATTTAAAGAGGTCCAAATGTCTCAAATATCTGAATGAATGAGTCAATAAAAAGTAAATTTGTTGTGAATAAGTTCTTAAGCAATTTGAAAGCATCAAAAGAGTTTTGTGTAATAAGATGAAAGCCACACAGGAATATGTTGTAAATATGTGAGAGAGTCAACCTAATTCTGGACCCATGGAATTAATATTATTACCACTCTATCTATTTATCTATCTGAAAGTCAGTCCATCTATCTATCTATCTATCCGTTTATATAATAGTACATGCCAGTACTGTGCTTTTCAAATATTATCTCATCACATCCTCATGGCAATCCTGAGAAGTAAATGCTAATATTATCCTCCATTTTATAGTTGAGGAAACTGAGGCAAACAGAAGATAAGTGCCTTGTCAAAGGTAACACACCTAATAAGTGACTGAGGCAGGTTTTGAACTCATATCTTCCTGAATGCAAGTCCCAAACTCTAGCTAGTACATCTCTTATTTGCCTCTATATATAACAAAGTGCTTACAGTTACTTAGAGGGAATTACATTTGGTGAGAAAGGAAGTTTTCCCTCTCTGTTCTTTCCTCATCAACTAGGTGATAATTCTGTAAATTTCAAAAAGTCAAAAAAGCTGAAATTCCAATTGCTTTTAGAAGCAATGTTCACCATACCTGATAGCATCACTTATAGAGCAATCCTATGGAACAGTAGCTGATAGTAGTTTTTATATAAAAAATTGGGAGATATACTGATGACAAACCACTATTAAGAAAAAGTAACCTCAGGGTTCTACAAGGACATTGATTCCTAGATCCCAGAAGGCTAAACTTAAGAAGAAATTCATGAGGTCTACAGAGAAAGATCTCATTAAACAAGATCTGTTATATCTTTGTCACATTTATTCTCTACCCATGGCTTCACTAGAATTTTAGTCTGGGTTTGAGTTTATTCTCTTCAGTCTCCCTTATGTGTACAAGGGGAACTTGATCTGAGAGAATTATTTCAGTAATAATTATCTTTGATATACCTGCTTAGTAAATTTTCTTTCTAAAATCTGGCACATAATCAATGGCAGGCACACCTTCTTTGGAAGCTCCTGAACAATAGTACTAGAAACTCTAAGGACACTCAGGGATACCCCGAGAGCACTAAATAGGAGTAGCAGGAACCCTCTCTGGCCTCGTTTAAAAACATGGATGGGGTGGGGAGATTGGACATAGAGGAATGATACAGACATACATACTGAAAGGAAGAGGTGATGCCAATTGAGGTTGGGTGATTTGTACAAGATTAAATAGGTAAAAAAAATCAATGGAAGGATTTGAAGCTAGTTTCTCTGACTCCAAATCTGAAGCTCTTTCTGCATTCTTAAAAAACATATATTTGTCTTGTTTCCTAGAACTCTGTTTTGAGATTTTGTTTTAAGGCTTGGCTAGAAGAAAAGAAAGGAAGGAAGAAATAAAGCAAGCAAGAGAGAAAGAAAGAAAGAAAGAAAAAAGACAAAAAGGAAAAAAGAAAGAAAGAAAGAAAGAAAGAAAGAAAGAAAGAAAGAAAGAAAGAAAGGAGGAAAGAGGAAAGAAAAAAGAAAGGAGGAAGAAAGAAATCAAGGAAGGAAGAAGAAAGAAGGAAAAAGGAAGAGAAGAAAAGAAAGGAGGAAGAAAAAAGGACAGAAACACAGGAAGGAAGGAAGGAAAGGAGAGAGGGAGGGACGGACAGAGGGAGGTATGAGAAATACTGGAAAGTTGGATCTCCACAGTGTTGCAAGCTTCAGATAATATAAAATAAAGGATACCACTGACCAATGAGTTTTCAGAATATGAGAGTTTAAGGAAAGTTAAAATTCCACAGAATAATTAAATTTTAATCTCTCAGGAGCCTTGAGCAAACAAGGAACTGGGGAGCTAGGAAGGCACAGATGGATTCAGCCAATCAGAAAAAGTCTTGTGGTTTTGAGAAAACCACAAGATTTAAGATAATAGCTGATCTAACCCAAACTAGTTGGGGTCAATGATATGACTTGACCAAATCATTATTGCCCTGTTTAATGGGCTAACTGAATATTAAACAATGAATCTCTTAGGAGGAGTTTTCCACCATTTTTGAAAATGGGATGTATGATGAGGAAGGGGAGACAAGGTTATATATATTATACATAATATGTATATATATATATACACATACACACACACACACACACACACACACATACACACACACACACACACACACACATATACATTACACCCATATAGTGGGTGTATAAGAAAGATTGTAACCCAGAAGGGAATGAATCAATCAATTCTCTGAAGGGAGGGACTGTGCCAAGCTGTAAAGTGTAAATATTCTCTAGTGTCTATGCTCAGGGCTCCCTCTTTCCCAAGAGTCCACTTTTGGCTAGAAACAAAAAAACAATTCCTTGAGATTATTCTTTTATAAATTTTCCTTGATATATGATTTTTGTGTCAAAAGTGTGTTTCTAATAGAGGGGGGAAAAGGAAGGAAAGAAGGAAAGAAGGAAAAAAGGGAAGAAAGGAAGAAGTAAAGAAAGAAGAGAAGAAGGAAAGAAGAGAGGAAGGAAGAAAGAAAAGAAAGAAGGAATAAAAGAAGGAAAGAAAGAAAAAAGAAAGAAAGAAGTGGGTGAGGGTAAATGTAGCACCAGAACAGAATAGCAGCATATGTGTACCAGAGTTGCTAAAGGATGAAGTATCAGGCTCCCAGCATTTCTCTGCAGCACAGTTGCTTATCAATGAAGCGTGCATGCAGCCTAATTAACATAATTGGAACTACTATAATTATGCTATCATTTTGTTTACTTTAGCACATTCTGTTGAGGTATATGGGTAGCAATATTTGCTATTGAAATATTGCCCCCTTGCTGCATCCAGGCTGTTTAATCATCCTGTTTATCTTACCTTATTTGTAGTGCTATCCTGCTACTCAGAGGTGAGGGAAGTGTTAAGTCCGCAGAGCCCTAAAAGGAGATGAAAAGGAAAACAATGAAACTAATCAAGATAACTGCACAGCAGAAAGCTCCAAGTTTGGGCAGTTTGCAAAAAGCACTATGGAAAAATAGCACTCCCTCATTCGAAGCATTCAATCCAATAAAGAAATGAAGGAAATTGATTTTAAACAAAATATATTCATCATACTTGTTTTGCCCCTGCGTTTTAAGCAATGGAAACAAAGTTCCATCTCCTTGAGGGAAACAGTATGAAGTCATAAAAGCTCAGGGAAGCTCATTCAAACTTGTCTACCAAAATAGCACCAAGAGACTTGATTTGTTGGGGCTGTTGGGGCTTTTAAAGTAAGATTATAGTGACCATAGAAAAATTATACCTTGTGATACATTGTATCTATTCCCAACACCTCGTATTATTATCAGTGCTTAGTAAGTACTCTTTCCAAAATCTGGCAACTAGACAATGGCAGGCACATCTTTGCAAGCTCCTGAGCAATAGTACTAGAAATCCCAATGACGGATACCCTTAGAGCACTGAATAGGAGTAGCAGAAATCCTCTCCTGGATCCTATTCAAAAACATGGATGGGGTAAGGAGAGTGGCCATAGAGGAATGCTACAGACATTAGTCAATTGTTCCTATTTCTTACGTTTCTGTTAAACCAGAGAGAGAGAGAGAACTTTGTGAAATTGTGTAAGAGGGAGTTTATGCCACAAATACCATAAATATCACCTAAGGCAAATGGGTTACATCCTAATTAAGCTTATTTTTCTTTTTTTCTCTTTTCCTATATATATATATATATATATATATATATATATATCTTTTTATTTATTTAATTTAAAATATTATTTTTCCTATTACATGTAAAGCTAACTTTTAATATTTATTTGTGTAATATTTTGAATTCCACAGTTTTTTTCTCTCTCCTTTTTTTTAACCTTCCCCCTCTTCATAGGTTTATCTTTCTTAATAATAAATTGTTCATCAAGCATTTATTAAGAACTTCATATGTGCTAGGCACTGTGCTAAGAACTAGACATATAGGAACAGAAGAACGGGTTTTACCTTCAAGAACTTAATGTTGTTTTTTCTACTGCTAACTTTTCTTAGTGCCCTCCAAATGCAGTATATCATGGCAAAGCTCCTTTCATGATAGCCTAGGTATAACTCTGGCTATTTCCAACACAGATACCTAGGATTAGCTGTCCCTTCTAACAAATTTGGTATTCTGGACTATGTTCAAAGGAGGAATGGTAAAGAAATTTGAAATCACATCATTTGAAAAAGCTACTGAAAGATCTTAGAATAGTTAGCCTGGAAAAAGGACAATTTACAGGAGCAGCATTATAGTAATAAAAGCTGACATTTCTGTAGTACTCTACAAAGCAATTTCCTTACAATACCACTATAAGGTGGAGAGCATATTATCATCATTTTAAAGATGAGGAAGCATTGTCAGCAGGATTAAGTGACTTTCATAGGCTCATACAATTATGGAGGTTGGTTTGGGCTCAAACTCCGAACTTTTGACTCTGAGATTGGTTTTCTTGACATGACATCACACTAATTATTGATAGCATCATTTGAGGAAATCAGGCAGGGTTTTCTTGGACATGGAGTGAAAAACTAGATTCAAGGATACCAAGAAATTGTAGTGGGAACTTGCAGGTGAGAAATTTGGATTGCAATCTTGTCTCTGACACAAGGAATCAAATGATAACCACTCTGTGTTTAAAGTTTTGGCATCTGTCAAATAGTTCCTAAACTATTGACCTCATAAAGTTGTTGTGAGAAAAGGATAATCTAAATCTCGATGTGCTATAAAAATGTGAATGGTTGCTATTATTCAATTCCAAGGAACTGGAATTCATTTTCTTATAACAAGGAATTTCCTAAGAGTTGAAACTATCTGAAGAGGAACTGTGTTATCTCATTTACTATCACTTCATATATTATTTCATATGATTATCCTTAGTGATTTTTAAGTAGAAGTGACATATAACTGGATTAAAGATTTTATAGTATAGAATAATAATAATAACAACAGACTATATAACTGAATTTCAGAACATAGGATCATAGCTAAAATGATTGAGGCAGGATTGAAATTAAGGTTTTTAAGATTCTAAGCCCAGTACAACTTCTCATACTTCAAGTAAGAGTTGGGATAGATAACCTTAGTTCCTTCTTACTCTTTAATTTCATAGCCTTCAAGATTAACAAATATGTATTTACATTTTCAAATTTAGTACTGAAAAGTTTACCAAGGTGTTTCAAGTCATCTGAAAATTATTTTTATTGTTATTTTTCTCTGAAGAGAATGTGTGGCCTTATCGTTTCTACCAGCAGAATTATGCCAAGGAAAGCAGATGTCAATGTCACATTCACAGCCAATGAGTGGAATATTGGGGTTTTCATAACTACTCTTCCAAGGAGCATAAACAGCATAGTGTAGATATCAATAAAACAGGAGGAAGCATGCTCTGTGCCCTCTCATCCCACAGAGATCTCCAAAGGATTCTAACACATTTTGCCTACATTTTCTGCATTCCCTCTTAGGCACCAGAAGAACTGAGAAAGCTGGTAATATGTCCCCCATCCCCATTTCTCTTAAAGGAATATCATATTTTCTTTGCACAAGTTCAATATATGAAACACTAATTTATTAGATGCTTTTATTTACTAATTGCTATTTGAATTTCCTGATTTTATTCTGATTCCATTCCATTTTGAAGTTTTTAAATGTACATGACTATATTCTTGAAGGATAGTTCTATTACCCATTTTACCCTCCAGACTTAGAATTCTAAAAGTACTCTGTGAGACTAATTAAAAATTGGTCAGTGAGTCAACATTCCTGGCATACTTCACCTTGTGATGGAGTAGCAGAACCTAAACTTGAAACTTGGTATCAGGAAGATCTATATTCAGGTCCTGCTTCAGATGTAGACTATGAATCAATCAATAAATATTTATTAAGCATCTACTATGTTCCAGATACCGTGTTAAACCCTTGGAATACATAAAGAGGCAAAAGGCAGTCACTGCTTTCAAGAAGCTTACAATCTAATAGGGA
Source organism: Antechinus flavipes (assembly GCF_016432865.1). Classification (NCBI taxonomy): domain Eukaryota; kingdom Metazoa; phylum Chordata; class Mammalia; order Dasyuromorphia; family Dasyuridae; genus Antechinus; species Antechinus flavipes. The sequence continues at coordinate 574,735,301 of NC_067398.1, read as the reverse complement.
CAATAACATTCAATTAATATATACAAAATAAGGTATATACAAAATAATTAGAAAATGGAAGGAACAGGAATTAGTGATTGAGGAAGGCTTCCTATAGAAAGTGAGATTTTTATTTGGAACTTAAAAGATTTAAAGATCTAAAAGTGTGCTCCTCGGTAAATGACTTAATTGCTCTGTGTTTATATTTCCTCATGTATAGAATGAAAAGGTTGGATCTGATGGCTTCTAAGATCCCTAAATCTATGATCCTATGCACAGGGACCTTAAGGAACATTCCTAATAAATAGCAAGTGACATTTATGTAGTACTTTCAAGTCTACTACATCTTTTAAAATGAGCACTGTTCTAGCTACTGAGTCATAGTGATTCAATGAAGTACACAAATAGGGGATTTTAAGTTCTAGCTCTGCTACTTATCATGCATGTAACTATGATTAAGTATGTTTACTTCCTTGGGCTACACTTCTTTCTATATACATTTTTTCTCGGTAAAATGATGGGATTTGGACTACATAGACTTGGAAGTCTCTTCTGTTTCTGAATCATTAATCCCATCTTACAAATGAGGAAACTGAGACTCAGAGAGTTTAACTGACTTGCCCTTAATGACATACCTAAAAGTGTTGCATACAGAACTTAAATCCAGGACTCTTGACTCCAAGGTTAGTGATCTTTCCATTATATCACACTATCTATCTGATATATAAATCCCTGAAAAATATGTCTAGCCACTAATTGAATGCCTCTGTGGAAAGTAAAGTCATTACTTTCTTACTAAGAAAACCTTTCCCATTTTGGACAACTCTCATTCTTAAGCAATTTCCTTTATACTGAGATAAATCTGCCTCTTTTTGGTTTCCACAGTTTAAGAGTTGTTGTTTGTTTGTTTGTTTGTTTTTTAAACAGAATTAGCTAGAAACATCAACATTTTATGCTACATTAAGAAAGACACAGTGTCCTTAACACAGAAAGGTATTGTTCTATTGTACTGTGAGTGAATGAGATCAAATCAAGAATATTCTGTACAGTTCTGGGTGCCAGTTTTGTAGAAGACCACAGGGGTGTTAAGGAATGTCCAGAGAAGTTGGTGAAAGCCCTAAAGACTATATGATTTGGGGATCAATTAAAGAAATGAATACATTTAGTTTGGAAAAGAGGACAATTAAGGGATCTGTAATAACTACCTTTAAATGTTTAAAGAACCTAGATAAATAGACCTGGATAATAATAAATAATATATAATTATATTATAAATGTTATATATATAATAATTATATATAAATAATAGATAAATTAATAAATAAATAATAAAATAAATAAAATAGACCTAGATAAATAAAATCAATATGAAAAGTAGATTAGGCAGTAGGAGAAGAACCAAACAGGCAGATTTCAGGTATATAAAAGGACTGGCTTTCTATCAACTCTCTACAAATTAAATATCAAACTATCCAAGAGGGATCTCCCTTCTTCTACTGATAGACTTTATGATGAATTAGATGTCAATTTCATAGACTTAGTCAAACATCAAAGCTACTACCTGTACAATGTATTGCTAATAAAACAACCAAAAGTTACATTTAAATATCTCAACAATGAATTGTCCTTAAGAAAGATCACGACCAGAATTACTTCTAAATCATTAACAATAACTACTGAATTCTCCCTGAACATTAGAACTACAGTTCCACAGTTCAGCTCTCTTGTTTGAAATCTCTCAAGATTTCTCTTCAGGATTGTTTTTCTACAATATATTTTCTCTAAAGGAAAGAAAGAAAAATGCCTCAAAAGGGTATCCCTAAAATAGAAGTTTACAAGTCAAGATTGGCCTGCCAATTTGGAGACATTATAAAGAGACTAAAGTATAACTCAGATAAGATATCTTCTGAGGTCTGTTTGGGACAATAAGACCTACACTGATTAACTACTCCAGAGATCACTCAAAGAAAGCAGAATTATTTATTAGAATCTCAAGAAGCAGACCCTATCCTGGTCTGTGAGCCAAATTCACAGCAGGAGAGAGCCACTCCCTTGAAAATATTGACAGTTTTTATACATTTCAGACAAAGAACCTCTAAATCCCACCCTCTGTATGTTGTGATTGGTCACATAAGTTTTGTATTCCCCTACTTGGTCAGTGGAATGTAGTAGACAAGGTGATATACAGCTTCTTCGGCCACATACATGTTTTTAATCCCTTCTTTGGATAATGGAATGTAGTCTAGGCCTTATCTAAAATCACGTGACTGGGGCCTATAGGCTTAATCTACTTTAGGTAACAGTGTCTGATCAATATGTGCTTAATCTATAAGTTCTTCACCTTTCCACACAGGTTTATTTCAACTCTCAAATTCTGCTCCTATTTCTTATCTTATGGGCCAAGGGAGAATAAGTTTATTCCCTTCCTCATTAAAATACTTCAAATATTCAAAAAGTAGCTCTTATGCCCTAATCTTCTAAATCTTTTCTTTTTAGGATAAAAAAGGGCCATAATTTCAACTAATCTCCAAATTATGTGGTTTTGATTCTCATGACATTAATTACTCTCCTCTGAACATGCATCAATTTATCAATATCTGAAAATGTGATTATAAAATTTAGGATCTCAGATTTTATGAACAGCAAAAACTATGATATTTTGATCATGGGCATAAAGAATGAAATAATTCCAGGTTTGAAACTGAGAAATTAAAGCCACAAAAATAGTGAAGAAATGCAAATTCTATTCTGTTTTATCTCAATGGAGCTCTGCTTTCAGGATTGAGTGTGGATAAATGAAAGCCATCCATTACCATGAAATAGTCATTTTCTCTTTCTTTATGAATCAATTGCCTGCAGGACTACTAAGCTTTTCATAGGTGACAAATGACAAAGAATCTAAGAGTTCTATTCTAGGATTAAAAAACCATGTTTTGTATGCAGCAATGGGTATCGGAAACATTACTGAAGAGTCATAGGACCTTAAATCTAGAACTAGAAAGAACCTTAGTAGGCCTGGAGCCTTAGTTATACAATAAGTTGGGGACATGGCTCTAAAGGAGCTATGTCCATTCTATACTGGTGTTGAGCATAGGACCAAGTTGCCATTGTTAAACTTCAGTTTTTGTCTTATTCCAAACATGGAAAGAGGGAAAGATTCATTATTTTTGTATCTTATTTTAGAGTTGTTTCTTACTTTTTGTAACCTCATCTGAGCTTTTCTTGGCAAAGTTACTGGTGTGATTTGGCATTTCCTTCTCCATATTGTTTTATGATGAGGATTAAGTGACTTGACTAGGGTAACACAGTTGAAGTCATATTTGAACTCAGGCTTTCCTGACCCCAAATCTAGCATTGCCACCTAGTGGTTTATATGTTCCATTACAACAAGAAATGGCAAGGAAATTTTTTGATTTATGGTTATTGATATAAATATATCAATAACTATATAAATATACATATGTAAATGTATGAAGACATAGATATTGAGAGAAAATATCTATGAGAAAAAAGTCAGATACTTAAAGCCACCATATGTAACCTAGCAATAGGGGGTCATAATCTCTAATAAATACTGACTGACTTCCCTATTCAGACATGAGTCTCATAGGCTTAGTCAAACTTAAATGTAATTAGCTTTATAATTTATTACTGATAAAACCCCAAACTATATTTAAATACTTCCACAATCTGTGAAAAACATCACAATCAGAATCACCTTTAACCATCAACTTAAACTGTTGACTTCTCCAAAGATTCTAGAATTAGAGTCCTATCATTAAGCTCTCTCAGGTCAGTGATAATCTCTCAAAAATTTTCTTCAGTATATCTTCTCACCAGTATATTTTCATAAAATTCAGTTTTGTTTTAATATGACTCATCCAGCTCTCCCAAATATAATAGTTAATTCACCCCATGTCTTAGGAAAGATGTTCTCTTGCTCCCTTCTTTCTGCATTTCTTGATCCCAAGACTTCCTGATTTCAAGGTCAGATATCTATTCACTATACCTCTCATCACAAAATAATGGGCTACTGAAGTTTTCACTTAGTCATAATCTATGTATGTCAGCATTTGCCTTTCAGGAGTTTCTCCTCTGCCAGATTTTCTACCTGACATTCTTGCCTCAATCAATATACACATACATGTGTATATATACACACATATACATATACATATATATTATCTATCTATACTGGTCCAGAAAATTCTCATTTACCACAGTCCAGCCTCTTTACTGATCCCTCAGATCCTCCATCCTCTGTTGTTTTGCTTTCTTCTCTCCATTCCCGTTTCTATTTTCTTGAACTTTGGACTTCCCACCTTCCCAGTTCCTCTGACATTTATCTCTAATTAGTTTTTGACTATCTATATTTAACATATAACAAATATTTTTGAGTATCTAGTCAAGACATACTTATTAAGTGCTTTCTATATACAAGTCTGCAGTATCATTGGCATCTTTGATACTTACTCCTTATTCTTGGCCTATACCATGATTTTTCCTAATATTGCTTTGGTTTGTGATCTTATTCTGATCTAACCTGCCAACCTGGTTATTCAAATCTTACTTCTGCTTCTCTCACCTATAAGTTACAATCTACTGCTGCCCACAAAACTTTGGAAAATCCATTCAAAATGCCACATCTGTGATTAAGAAAAATAGAACTGAGCATCTAAAATTATTAATTCAAATCATAGCTCTCCCACTCACTTTTCATGTAGTGTTGAGAAATTCATCCAAATGCTTAGTGGCTTTATTACTTCATCTGTAAGTAATTATCAGATTCCATATCTCTTTTTGCTTTATGACAAAGAAAAACATTCAATCCTTTTCTATTTCTGTTCATCTAACAAGATCTCCTAAGATATTATATTATTGTATTCTACCTTCATATTGTCCCAAATCATAAGATCATATATTAAAAGACAAAAAAGTTACTTAGACCAAATCCCTATTTTACATAAGGCTTAGAGAGAAAATTGCCTTAGCTCATACAATAGTGATGGACAGGAATAGAGCCCAAGTTTTCTCACTCCAAATCAAATCCCCTTTTTATTACATATTGCCTTCTCTCCTTCCTTGCTTTCTCTCCAAAGAGTTTTAGACTCTATCTGGACACACCTCCATCCATTTCCTTCTCAAAGAATTTCCTAGGGATTTGATTTTCATTTCTTCTCATACAAAATGTTGAAAACATGGGTAGTCAATTAGCTGCCTGCCTTTCCCATTGCACTGGTGTCTCCATCTGGAAAATGAGGCTAAAAATATTTACCAAGTTCTAGGGCTATTCTGTGGGGAGGCTAATTTAAGTTATGTTTACAAACTGCTTCTTATGTTCAAAGAGCTGAATCAATAGTAGGTATTCTGATTCTAGTTAAAGGGAAGCATACTGGAGAAGTATAATGGAGGAAGTATGATACATCCAGTGGTTGTCTTGGTCTGCACATGGTCGTAATTCCCCAATGTTCTCTCTTTGAGACAGATGTTTCATAGGAACTTTGCCAAAACACATGCATGTTCTGTTAGCAGTGAAGAAGTTAAATAGAAAGCCACTTCCTCTTCCCTCAATGCATGCTTGGAAATCAGAAACTATAATGAAATGCATATGTGGCATTTTTTTCACAATATGTTAGGTTGGTGGTTTTAATTATTATCATACGTGCCATATTTAATCTGGTAGAACATGTGAAAATGTTTATATACTTTTACATTATGGTTTAACAACACATATAAACATTTAGGTACAAAAGGATTATAAATTTTGTTAAAGGCATAGAATTACTGTCAAAAAAGGAGAAAACTTTAGCAGTTCTCCTTGTATTTTTTGAAAACCTTTTGTTAGCAAATGGACTATTTCAGAAAGTAAAACTGCAGGAGAAACCAAATTGAGGAAATGAGACTGAAATGTGTCAAGTAAACAAAAAGCTCTTTTTAGGAACAGTCTTTCAGAGTTCCATGTTATTTTGTAGGATTTTAGAGCTGGAAGAGATCATTTAGTCCAAAGTACTTATTTGCCAAACTTGGAAATATAAGTACTGAGATGCCTCGCCATGCAGTGATAGAGCCAAACCCAAGTTACCTGTTCTCAGGAATCCTACTGTGTTACCTCACTGATTCTCTATGATGGTGATGCATTTGGGTTAGTGTGCCAAGGGATCTCATTCGGTCTGGATCACCTCACTCCCAATCATTTTTTAATATGAGTCCAGTTCCCCCTATCTTGAGAATTTGGCCTTAGTTCACTTTAACCATACTTCTTTTTTTATATGGATTCTCCTCCCCAGTTCCCCTTCATGTTTCCCACACCCTCTCCACTCTTCTGTTGTTTCTGAAACAAACATCTCACTTTTTTTTTTGAAAAATTTCAAAGGATAGGACTCTGGCTTCCCTAGATATTTGCCTAGGTAGCCTAACAGGATAAATTTATGTAGAAGTACAGGCAATATTCAGAATATTCAAGGAAATTGGAGGGAGAAGACTGAAGTTGACTACAAAGATTTTTAATTTCCTCCAGCTACTTTTACAGGGACTTTGATAACAGGTAGACATTACTTTTGGTTTTATGGGGGATGACATTCAATAGACTTTATTTTGTGATAAAAGGAAAATGGATTCAGGAAGAAGACTGACAGAAGATGGAGTTGAAGCTCTATGCTTCATGTATGATGTTACTTAATTGTCCCAAGTATCTTTGAAAGAGATTCCTCGGGATGGGTAAGTGATGGTGCTCAGTTTCTTGCATTAAAGCATGAGAAAATTAATTTTGAACATTATAGATGACTCAAAAACCTATTTTTACTTGTTACATGCAATGCTGAACTTGATTCAGGAAGAGAAGATAGATTTCAAATCTTGTCTTAAGCGCTTACTAGCTAAGTCATTCTGGAAACACCTCTAAATCTCTTTCAGCATGTTTACTCAACTATTAATTGGGGATTGTTAAGTGCGTTGAAGCATTGAAGTACCATAGGAGTTCAAGATATTATTATTATTATTATTCAGGTTACTACCAAGGGAAGTATTGGGAAAACCAAATTTGGGGGTTAGCCTGAACACACATATGTTCATACTCACCCACACATATATCTTATTTGTACACAATTGTTTACATGCCTTCCTTATTAGATTTTAGCTCTTAAATGACAAGGACTGTTTTTATTGTTGTTTTGAGAATGTTTTTATTTTTTTCTTATGTCCTCAGTATTTATTGAGTGTCAGGCACTATATTAAGTAGCCTGACACCTAATAAATGCTTAATAAATGCTTGATAAGTGGATTTGATTTATTTAAGTCTAATTGTTAAGAAATTTCTCTTTACATCAAACCTAAATCAAACCTGATCTCTAGGGTCAAGCTAAAATTATAAAAGCATGGTATAGTAGATATCTCTGATCTTCACTGCAACATGAAATGTTTAGTTCTGGTCTTTGTTAATTCCTGTTCTATTTCACTAAGATTTTTCCTTAAAATAAGCTTTGTTATAAATTACTCATATAAAAGAAGTCTCCTGCGCATATTTTTTTTAAAATCTTGTAATTACTAAAATGAGGAACAATGTGGCATTAGACTTACCCCTGACACAATGAAAAAGATATTAAAGCAATTATTAGGAGCTATCTTGCCCAATTATAGGCTAACAAATCTGAAAATCTAAGTGATACGGAAGAATGTTTACAAAAATATAAATTTCCCTGATTAATAGAAGAGTAATGAATAACCCTATCCTAGAATAAGAAATTGAACAACTCATCAATGAGCTCCCTAAAAAAATTGCCCAGGATTGATTCACAAGAGAATTCTATCAAAGATATAACGAAAAATTAATTCCAATACTATATAAACTGTTGGGAAAAATCAGTAAAAAATGAGACCTTCTTAATTCTTTTTATGACACAAATATGGTGCTGATAATTAAATTAGGAAAAGCAAAAAAAAAATGGAAAAGAAAAAATTTACTCCAATTTTCCTAATAAATATTGATGCAAAAAGTAAAATAAAGTAAATAAATAAAGGAGATTACAGGAATATATCACAAGGTTCATATGTTATTATCAGGTGGGATTTATACCAGGAATGCAGGGCTCATTCAATATTAGCAAAATTTTAATCATGATTAAGTATATCAATAAGAACAACAACAAAAATACTATGATAACCTTAATAGATGTAGAAAAAGCTTTTGCCAAAATACATTACCCACTTCTATTGAAACACACTAGATAGCATAGGAATAAATGAAGCTAAATGTGAAGGGATAATTTATTTAAAACCACCTAGCAAGCAAAATCTGTGATGGGAAGAAGCTAGAAGCCTTCCCAATAAGATCAGGGTTCATGAAGCAAGGATGTCCATTATCACCATTATTTTTTAATACTGTACTTGAAATACTATCTGTAGTAAGAGAAAAAGAGAAATCAAAGGAATTAGATTAAGCAAGGAAGAAATAAAATGATCACTCTTTGCAGATATGATGAAACATTCAGAAAAATCAACTAAAAATAAATAATTGAAATAACCACTTTAACAAAGTTGTAGGATAAAAAATAACCCACATAAATCACCATTTCTATATATTACCAAAAATGTCCAAGAGAAAGTGATAAAAAGAGAAATTCCTTTTAAAATAAGTGCAAAAAGTATAAAATGCATGAAAGTCTAACTTCCAAGACAAGCACAAGAACCATATGAACACAATTACAAAACACTTCACACAAGTAAAGTCAGATGTAAAAAATTGTTGCTTATATTAGATGAAGGAAGTTTTACATACACACACAGAGACACAGAGAGAATGACAGAGAGAGAGAGAAAGAAAGAGAGAGAGAGACAGAGAAACAGAGAGAAAGAGAGAGACAGCGAGAGAAATTCAATGTAACTAGAAGAAAAAAAGAAAACTAGGGGAAAACATTTACAGTATGTATCCTGACGAAGATTCCATTTCTCTCCATATAGAAAGAACTGCATTAAATTTATAAAATATGTCATTCCCAGTATGTAAATAGTCAAAGGATATGAACAGGGATTTTTCAGATGAAGAAATCAAAGCTATCTATAATTACGAAAAATGTCCTAATTCACTATTGCTTAGAAAATTGAAAATTAAAACAACTCTGAGGTATTCAACACATTTTTGAGATTGAATAACATGACAGAAAAGGAAAATGATAAATGTTAGATGTAGGATGTAGGAAAATGAGAACACTAATGTATTGTCGGTAGGATTTTGAACTGATCCAACTATTCTGAAGAGCAATTTGAAACTACATTCAAAGGTCTATAAAACTGAACACGTGCTTTGACCCAGCAATAGCAATAATTCTGTATTCCAAAAAGATCATAAAAGAGAGGGGAAAGACCCACATGTGCAAAAATGTTTGTAGCAGTTCTATTTGTGTTGGCAAAAATAAATGAAAATGGAGATGTCCACCAATTGAGGAATGACTGATAAAGTTTTGATATATGATTAAAATGGAATACTGTCTTGCCATAAGAAGTGACAAACAGGATACATTCAGAAAATCCTGAAAACACTTAAATCAGCTGAAGCAGAGTGAAATGAACAGAACCAAGTGAGTAATGTTACTACTCAGTAACAGCAATGTTATAGGATGACAAATTGTAAATGACTAAGCTATTTTTAGTAATACAATAATTCAGGACAGTTCTAAAGGACTCAAGATTTTAAAAGTGCTATCCACCTCCTGATTTTCTTTTTTACTTTTTCATGTTTTTTTTAAATATGTGTTTTCTTTGAAGTTTAGTTGGATATCTGTCTTTTTAAAAATGTATTTTTAGTACACATTGTTTTATGAATCATGTTGGGAGAGAAAAATACAGCAAAAGGGAAAAATCATAGGAGAAATTTTTAAAAAGTGAATATAGTATAGATTTATATTCAGTCTACATAGTTCTATTTCTGGATACAGATGACATTTTCTATCCAAAGTTTATTGGGATTGATTTGATTCATTGAACGACTGAGAAGAGCCAAGTCTTTCATATTGATCATCACACTTTCTTACTATTATTGTGTGCAACTGGTTCTGCTTGTTTAACTCGGCATCAGTTCATGTAAATCTTTTCAGGCCTTTCTAAAATCAGCTTGTTCATCATTTTTATAGAACAATAATATTCCATTATCTTCATATAGCAAAACTTGTTCAGCCATTCCCCAATTGATGAGCATTTAGTCATTTTTCAATTCTTTGATACCACAAAAGGAGCTGCTACAAACATTTTTTGCACATGTGGATTCTTTTCCCTCCTTTATGATTTCATTGGGATATAGACCCAGAAATGGCACTGCTGTGTTAAATAATATGCAGTTTTATATCACTTTGTGCATAGTTCCAAATTGCTCTCAAGAATGGTTAGATCATTTCACAATTCCTCCAATACGGCATTAGTGTTCCAGTTTTCCCATATCCCCACCAACATTCGTCATTATCTTTTCCTGTCCTTTTAGTCAATCTGAGAGGTATGAGGTGGTACTTTAGAATTGTTTTAATTCACATTTCTTAGTTGGATATCTTTCATTAAGCTGATCTTAACAACTTCATTTTTTTCTTTCTGTTTTATGAAGCAAGACTACTTAGACTTACACCCTCCTACTTTTTAAGAATTTTAAAATGAATTTATCTTCTAAATGACAATTGACTTTGGCTGTTTTGTCTTCTCACTTGGCAAGTGTTTTTTTTTTTTTTAATCTAAGAGATTTGTGGGCTCTTCTGTTCTTATGGAAATTGATTCACTTAATTAAGCTTCTTTTTGAAATATTTGTAACTGCTATTAATGTTCTTTTCTCTATTTCTCTTTTCTGGGCTTGAATACTCAATATTCAAGTTTTCTATTTCATCAGTTTGGAAGTTCTCTCCTACAACATACCTATTCCATGTGGCTCTTATTTAAGTACATATAGATGTTTATTGCAAGAGGTCAACTCAAAACTTCTGCATTTTTTCATAGCATCTCAAGAGTACTTGTATACACTCATTGTATGCACCAACATACAACATACAGCAACCTACTATTTATCTCTTTAATGACTTTTTATTTAATCCTTGTCCTTGTTTGAAATTCTTCTTTGGTATCTGATGTAGCCTGCTGATTCCCACAGTTGCCTGGTATGTGACATTCACTTTTAGTTCTAAAAACTAAAGGCAGTTGTAACCCAAAATTTAAAAATATTTAACAATACTGGTAAACTGTTGATATTAAAATTATGGACTTTTCTTTCTTTGGAAACTTGAGGTTCATAAAGAGCTTTGCAATTTTCCTTTTTCTATTTTTTTCCTTTTTCTTTCATTTCCTTCTCTTTTGCCCTTTTTTTCCTTTTTCTTCCCTTCTTTTTTGAGTTTCCCTATTTCATCAGGCTGAAAGAGCAGCAGGTCCAATCTCACTACTGATTTTGAACTGCTTCTTTTCCAATCTGGACTGACTTTTCTCTTCTTAGGCCACCTGGTGGGCTCTGACTCCTGGGAATTTACCATATCAATGCTAGACTTAATTCAAATACCCAGTTAGTCTAGCACAGTGCATTCTTAGCATCTGTGAGCCCACAAGATTTGTGAACTTTAGCCCCTCTGGTAGCAGGGATTATAGACATGCAAAACCATAGTTAACAGCTTTTTAATTTTTTAAAGGTAAAACAACTTATTCTCTTCTTCCTATCGAATTCTAGGCCTAGTTTCTTCCATCTGTACTATCTGTCCAGATATAAATACTGTGACATAAATTCATTTATGTTTCCAGATATAAATAGAGAAGTGTTTAGAGACTGTCCATATAAATGCATATCATAATCTAGGCCAGAGGTTGGCAAACTATGGAGGAAGGACCAAAAATGGCTTGCCATCTGTTTTTGAATGGCTAATGAGATATTTTTTTTATCATTTTAAATAAAAGTTTGTTTTATTTAAAAATAAAAAAACACATTCTTAGCTCAAGGACCACACAAAAATAGGCAATGGCTGAGTTTGGCCCATGTGTTATAGGCCATATTTTACCAACTCCTGATATAGGCACTACATATTCTTCATTTACTTGCTCTTTCATGTGTAGCTGATCAGACCAAACTCTTTGCATAGTTAGATATCCTTCTGGGATTTTCTGTGGTGTTCCAGGGTTTGATATAATCATGAATAGGACCATCTGGAGGCTTTCCCCATCCATAAGGAATTATGCTTCAATGTGGGTTTTGTGCTGAATCTCCTCCATCACAGGGGTGAAAACTTGGTGAGTATGTGTCTAACTGTCTCTTGCCCTGCATGATGAAGAGGATGATTTCTGTTTTAAAGTCTTTTAAGGAATCCTAAATGATCCTGATGAATGAATAGGGGGAGGCATCTTGTGGAAAAAATCGAGCTTTTTAGGGAGCATTTTTTCTATGATATGAAAGGGGTTTAAAATCAATAAAAATAATAGTAATGATACCTTATATTCTATACATCTTTTAGGCAATTATTAAATGGTAAAGATGTGGTAAATTGTTTTATACTGTTTGTGAAAGTCTTATTTTTTTTTAAATCTCTCATTAAGCTTTGGTACAATCTGGCTGCTATACCCATTTTTCATCTCTTTCAAACCATTTCTTTTTTTTTTCTTAACTTTTAAAAATAATAGCCTTTTATTTTTCAAAATACATATGAAGATAGTTTTGAAGATTCACCCTTGCAAAAACTTGTATTCCATATTTTTCTCCCTCCTCCCCTAGATAGCAAGTAATCTATGTAAACATATGCAATTCTTCTAAACATAGTTCCACATTTATTATGCTGCACAAGAAAAATCAGATCAAAAGGGAAGAAAAAGAGAAAAAAACTGGCACGCAAACAAAAAAGGTGAAAATACTATGTTGTAATCTACATTCGGTCCCCATAGTCCTCTCTCTGGATACAGATGGCACTTTCCATCACAAGTCTATTGGAATTGGCACAAATTACTGTATTGAAAAGAGCCAAATCCATCATAGTTGATCATCACATTATTTTGTTGTGGGGATGTACAATGTTCTCTTGTTACTCACTTCATTCAGCATCAGTTCATGCAAATCCAGATTTTTCTGAAGTCATCCTACTGATTGTTTCTTATAGAATAACAATAGTCCATTACATTTATATACCATAACTTATTCAGCCATTCCTCAACTGATGGGAAATTCAAACACAAAGGAGAAGTTACAAATATTTTTGCACATGTAGGTCTTTTTCCTTTTTTCATGATCTCTTTAGGATACAGACAGAATAGAGACACTGCTGGATCAAAGGGTATGCACAATTTGATAGCCGTTTGGACCTAGTTCTTTGGAATTTTTTCTGCCTCCTCTGCAAGCATATTAAAGTCTGGGATAGTGAGAACAAAAATGGGGTGACTCTACTCTCCTTTATAGTGAAAACTGTTATAGAAATATTTTCTTCAATAAAATTTTATCAATACAATTATTCTTGATATTGCCTAAATTTTCTTCTATATCCTCTCTCCTTAGCCTATCCTGTATTTCCCTTCCATTCTTAGAAGACTATATCTTATTACAATTTTTAAAAAAGGAAAGTAGAAAAGCAGTCTATTAAGTCATTTGCAAATGTAACCATTATCTCAAAATTGAATTGCATGAAACTCTTTTCACTGATAGGGATTAATAATTTGATGCTCCTTTCCTTTGTGAAGTGAAGACTTGGGAGAAAGGAACCTTGATCTTTTAGTTTTTAGCTTCAAGAGAGAAGACATGTATGATTCTAGACTTTTTTTTAGGTCCCTGAAGTGAGAGACTCTAGAAATACACCAATTTGTAGCGAAGCCAATACCTTAAAAATAACCCTATTCCTAGTTTATAACACTTTGGGATTTTCCTATTGGGTAATATATGGCACCCTTTGTTTTGATGTAGTTGACTTTTCTTGCTCCCAATGGGAAAATTCATTCAATCTGTATATGGTCTAGTACCTATTCTAATGCATAGACTTATTCTAATTTGTTTGCTATTGGCTTGGATAAATGGATTTATTTGCTGTTTGCAGTGAGTGTTCCTTGTGGAACAAATATGTGGAGTTAAGATATACAAATAAAAAACAAATATATTTATATTACATATGCATATATGTGGATATACATATATAGGTATGTGTGCATGTGTATATCTTGGAGAATGCATTCCTTGTTAAGGAATAGTGATCAAAAACTCAATTGAACCTAAAAATTATTTTCCCTAGACTAACAATATTTAATGGAGGAGATATGTACAATTTTATCTGAGAAGAACAGAGTTCAACTTCTGTCCCCAACCTCCTGCTTCCCTCTTGACAAGAATCAAAATCTTCCCTGGGAAATAGATTAAAAAAATACTCTAGAAATACATATTCTTGACTTTTTACAAGGCACATCTAGACAGACTTATGTGGATACAAATAATATCTTTAGGCAAATTATAGCCTACACAGCCTGAACATGATATTCATTTTTTATTGTTTTGTGGTTGTTCTTTCCACTCACATTATTGTGATCATGTTGTGTATTGCCTTCCTGGCTCTTCTGACTTCGCTTAGGATCTTCCTATACTTTTCTACCTTCACTGTGTTCATAATTTCTTTACAAGAGAGTAACATTAATTTATACTATTAACCACAATTTTTAAAAGCCATTTCCCAAACTAATGGGTGTCTATTTTGTTAGAGTTATAGTTGTGAAAGGCCTTTGTTCAAATTTGACCTCAGACTTTTAACCAGTATTTAACCCTGGATATGTCACTAAACCTCTGTTTGCCTCAGTTTCTTCATTAAAAGGAGATAACAATAGCATCGGCTACCCAAAGTGAGGCTAAAATGTAAAATTTGCAGTGTTTTGTTAACTTTACAGCACCATATGCATTCTAATGTTGTTGGTTGTGGTATTTCAAGTTCTTTGTTCTTACAAAAAGTGTTGGGATTAATATTTTGGCTTATATGGAGTCTTTTTTTTTAATCAATTACCCCCTTGTGGTATGTGCCAAGCAGTGGAATTTTGGTTAAAGAATAGGGATGTATTAGTTAATTTATTTGCATATTTTCAAAATGCTTTCCAGAATAGTTGTCCTGATTTAAAGCCCCTTAACAAGTTAGGATCCATAGTTCCTATATTTTTACAATCTCTACAAGTTTTACTGTTCTCATTTTTGTTATCTTTGCCAAGATAAGAGATAAAATCTTAGTGCTGTTTTAATTTTCATTTCTTTTATTACTAGAGATTTGAATCACTCCTTCATAACATTGTGAATGTTTGCAATTCTTTGTAGTTTTTGAGAAATATTTGTTTATATTCTTTAACCATTATCTCTTGGGCAATGGATTTGCACCTTATATATTTTTTGTTATATAGTTGAGATATGTAGATATTTATCCAAGGCATTTTATACAAAGTTGTCCTCCTCTTCCTAAATTCAATTGTTTTCATTCTCATTCTGGCAGATTTATTTTGTTTAAGCAAAACCTTTTTGATCTCACATCATGATTATTTTCTATTTTTTTTGCAATTGCCTTTATTCCATGTTTACTTAAGAGACTATCTCCTGCCCATGGTTGTGAGTGGTATATAATTTGCTTAGCTTCTAATTTTTGTATGATTTTCAATATTGAGGTAGTGTATCTCATTTTGAATTTACAGTGAAAAATGGTGTAAGATTTGTTCTAAGCTTAATTTATATCAGGCTCTTTTTAATTGTTTCAGCAGTTCTTATCAAATAAGTTATTCTTTTTAAAGTAATTTGTGTTTTAGACTTTGAAGAACACCAAAATATTTTGTTTCATTATTTCTGAAGATCTCTTGTCTATTATATATCATCAACTCAATTTCTATTATTTTAACTAATAACAAATGGTTTAGATAAGTTCTGCTTTATAAGTGGATTTGGGGTCTGGAATTGCCATTCTCTGTTCATTCTTCCCTATTCTTTTCATTAATTCTCTATTGTCCTAGATTTTTTATTCTTCCAAATATATTTTGTTGTTATTTTATTTAGTTCTATAAAAAATTTCTTTAGTATTTTGATTGATGGAACATTGCACTATAAAATAACATTCATAATATTGGCTTTTAGTTATATTGGTATGGCTCAGTTATAAGTACTGGATATTTCTCCAGCTATTTAAGTTCTTTATTTCTTTAAGGGATTGTTAAAGTAATCTTTAGAT